>NC_135825.1:52555946-52855946 GCF_964213995.1 Mustelus asterias | reverse complement strand
ATGATCATCTTGCTGGTGCCAGTACAGAGCGAGACTGCGGATAGTTGGGAACCTGTCTCGGGGGCAGGGAATTCAGATGGTGTTCGTAAAGCAGAAGTGGAAATGAATAGGGTTGGGAAGCATTTTCTGATCAGGGCCAGTGTGATCTCCTGGACTCGTTTCGATCGCCTCAGGGGGTCGGAGAGGAATTTCCCAGATTTTTTTTCCCCATATTGGCCCTGGGGTTTTCACTCTGGGTTTTCGCCTCTCCCTGGAGATCACATGGTCTGGAATGGGGGGGTGGGGGTGAGTTAATAGGTTGTGATGAACAAAGCATCGTAGCTGTGAGGGACAGCTCGGTGGATAGGATATTAGGATGTAGATAGGCTGGAAAATTGGGTGGGGATCCTGGATTCAGGATTCAATCCTGGACCGGGGAGCGGCGCGGGCTTGGAGGGCCGAAGGGCCTGTTCCTGTGCTGTATTGTTCTTTGTTCTTTGACTCTTCATGACTTCCCTCACATTTTCACTCTGGGAGGTGCTCTATAAGCAATGCCACACATTAACCCTTGCAAACCCAGTACTACAGGCACAACTCACCCAAAGCTGGAGCATAATTGCATATCCCGCAGTCACACCCACAGAAAATCTATTTCCATTGTTGGATAATGGCCAGGAGTAAGAACTCTGGTTCCTTCCTTGCTCCAAGTTGTTTCACTCTGACCAACACCATTGGTTTCGCTCCCCTAGCTTTGCACTGACTGTGCAAAAGTCCATTATGGTTCTGCCTTTCAGCTAGGACAAGGCATTAGCCACCCCCCATCTTAAGGTTTAAAGTTTATTTATTAGTGTCACACAAATAGGCTTAAATTAACACTGCGATGAAGTTACTGTGAAAATCCCCTCGTCGCCACCACTCCACCACCTGTTCGGCTACACTGAGGGAGAATTTAGCATGGCCAAAGCACCCTAACCAGCACGTCTTTCAGACTGTGGGAGGAAACCAGAAGAAACCCACGCAGACACGAGGAGAATGTGCAAACTCCACACAGACAGTGATCCAAGCTGGGAATCGAACCCAGGTCCCTGGCGCTGTGACGCAGCAGTGCTAACCACTGTGCCACCGTATAGCTTTTTTGCAAAGCCAGCAGCAGCCACAAGGAGATATGGCTGCTACTCACTTGACAAGCCAGGAAATAGCGAATTTCAGATACAATTAATGTCCTCACATGACCTGAGGTTCAATCACACTCCCAGTTGGGTATCATCACCTCACGTAATTCTAGTTTAAGAGAAATTAATTCTTCCTGAAACCTTTCCATTATTGCGAGGCAGAAATGTCACATTTCCCCGTTTGAAGGCAAACACAAAGGTTTGGTTCATTGGGCTGGCACTCAGCAACTTCCCACCCTGTTTTTTTCTCAGCTTTGCCACAGTCCCAATTACTAAAAGAAAAGCTATTAAAAGTATCTGTACACAGCACTCTAAGCCGCGCATTAGACTGTGCAGGTTTGAGTGTCAGTGTGCAGGTACTGCATGTCCTGTAATGTCGTGAAACCGTTTTAATGGCTACACCCTAAATCTGAGATCAATTCACCACTGGCCGAGATATCCGTCTTGACTTGCCAGTTGGATTTTGCACAATAAAGGCAGCTGTCGGTGGATTAAAAGTGCACTTAGTAAATCGAGAAAATGTGCTTGTTCAGCTGTTACTGTGGACAATATACAAGGGAAACCATGCAGGACTGGAGAGGAAATACTTCGGGAGAGGAAAGTGTCATATAAATGAAAAGGTCAGAACCAAATGGGGAAATAAATAGAAAGTAGAGAGAAGAGTAGAAAAGCAGAAAGAGAAAAGTGGAAGGATCGGTATGCTTCGTCTGTATAGTGCGCAAGAAACAATACTTTTCACTGTATACTAATACATGCGACAATAATAAATCAAATCAAAAAATCAGAAACATAGGAATCTATCTACCAGAAACATACTGACGCGCGATTAATTCACTCGGGAGGCTGGATTGTACCAATGGTCGAAAGTGTTCGACGCTCCAGCGGCACGCGGATCTAAGGTAAGCCGATCGGGTTTTAACATTTGCTCCATGGTTTTTTTTTTCAACCAAAATTGTTACTAATAAAATTGATGCGCGATTAATTCACTCGGGAGGCTGGATCGTACCCGGGAAATAAAGGCTTTTATTAGTAACAAGAATGGAGCATACTGCTTAACAATACAATCCCAGACTAAAGGGTCACCAGGCAGTGCAGTGACCTTTATACTCCTACAGGTAGGCGGAGCCAACCGGAGTGTACCACAGAACAATACCAACAGGTGGAACACCCCAACCCTAACCCCAACAGTAACAAGAGTAACATATGTACAAGTACCCATAGTGATAACCATCTATGGTTCACCACACATACATAATGTTAGAAGCCAATCTGCTCTTTATTGTGGAGGACATCTTCACTCAGGCTTGACCTAGTCCTCATCCACTATCTCTTCAGACCACTACATAACAATCAGGTGTAAAGAACATTCTGACACCAGGAGTCCGACTCCCACTGTACCATCGCTGTGGCACTCCTTTTGTTAATATAAGCTGATACTGCCCAGACTATAGGGAGTGAGCTGGACATTCCTGGGATATACCACTCAAGGACAAACATCTAAATCATCGGGCCTACAGAGAAGGCCTGTCAAGAAAAGGAACAATGTGAGTAACTGACGGATTTCGAACTTCTGCCTCTTAGAATAATCGATAAGTTTGGTGGTGTCATTATCGGAATATAGAGAACCCACAGGAACAGTGAACAGACCTCAATGCTGGTTCATTAATCCCACAAACAAATTATTAAAATCATAAACAAATTATTAAAATCATTGACCAATGGCTGATTCCATCTACTCATCTTTGTTTCATATTTCTTAATCTTCTTACCTAATAAAAAATCAATCTCAGTTGTGAACTTTTCAATTGACCCCTATCACCGAATCCCTACAGTGTAAAAGGAGGCCATTCAGCCCATCAATGCTGCACCAACTCTGTGACAGAGAATCTTACCCAGGCCCTCTCCCCCACCCTAGCCCCGTAACCCCACACACTTACCATGGCTCATCTCCCTAATTTACACATCTTTGGACACTAAGGGGCAATTTAGCATGGCCAATCAACCTAATCTGCTCACCTTTGGAGTGTGGAAGGAAACCAGAGCAAACCCACACAGACACCATAAGACCATAAGACCATAAGACATAGAAGCAGAATTAGGCCACTCGGCCCATTGAGTCTGCTCCGCCATTCAATCATGGCTGATATTTTTCTCATCCCCATTCTCCTGCCTTTTCCCCATAACCCCTGATCCCCATATTAATCAAGAACCTATCTATCTCTGTCTTAAAGACACTCAATGACCCGGCCTCCACAGCCTTCTGCGGCAAAGAATTCCACAGATTCACCACTCTCTGTCTGAAGAAATTCCTCCTCATCTCTGTTTTAAAGGATTGTCTCTTTAGTCTGAGGTTGTGCCCTCTGGTTCTAGCTTTTCCTACTAGTGGAAATATCCTCTCCACATCCACTCTATCCAGGCCTCACAGTATCCTGTAAGTTTCAGTCAGATCCCCCCCTCATCCTTCTAAACTCCAATGAGTACAGATCCAGAGTCCTCAACCATTCCTCATACGACAAGCTCTTCATTCCAGGGATCATTCTTATGAACCTCCTCTGGACCCTTTCCAAGGCCAACACATTCTTCCTTAGATACGGGGCCCAAAACTGCTCACAATACTCCAAATGGGATCTGAGCCTTATACAGCCTCAGAAGTACATCCCTGCTCTTGTATTCTAGCCCTCTCGACATGAATGCTAACATTGCATTTGCCTTCCTAAATGCCGACTGAACCTGCACACTAACATTAAGAGAGTCTTGAACAAGGACTCCCAAGTCCCTTTGTGTTTCTGATTTCCTAAGCATTTTCTCATTCAGAAAATAGCCTATGCCTCCATTCCTCCTTCCAAAGTGCATAGCCTCACACTTTTCCACATTGTATTCCATCTGCCACTTCTAATGTGTCTCCTAACCTGTCCAAGTCCTTCTGCAGCCTCCCTGCTTCCTCAATACTACCTGTCCCTCTACATATCTTTGTATCATTTGCAAACTTAGCAACAGTGCCTTCAGTTACTTCCTCCAAAGCGTTAATGTATATTGTGAAAAGTTGTGGTCCCAGCACCGACCCCTGAGGCACACCACTAGTCACCTGCTGCCATCCTGAAAAAGACCCCTTTATCCCCACTCTCTGCCTTCTGCCAGACAACCAATCCTCTATCCATGCCAGGATCTTACCCTTAACACCATGGGCTCTTAACTTATTTAACAGTCTCCTATGCGGCACCTTGTCAAAGGCCTTCTGGAAATCTAAATAAATCACATCCACTGGCTCTCCTTTATCTAACTTCCTTGTCACCTCCTCAAAGAACTCTAACAGATTTGTCAGACATGACCTCCCCTTGACGAAGCCGTGCTGACTCAGTCCTATTTTATCATGCACTTCCAAGTACTCTGCGATCTCATCTTTAATGATGGACTCCAAAATCTTGCCAATGACCAAAGTCAGGCTCACCGGCCTATAATTTCCCATCTGCTGCCTCCCTCCCTTCTTAAACAGCAGTGTTACATTAGCTACTTTCCAGTCCTCTGGTACCCTCCCTGCCTCCAGTGATTCCTGAAAGATCACCACCAATGCCTCCACAATTTCTTCAGCTATCTCTTTTAGAATCCTGGGGTGTAGTCCATCCAGTCCAGGTGATTTATCCACCTTCAGACCTTTCAGTTTCCCCAGAACCTACTCCTTAGTGATGGCCACTACACTCACCTATGCCCCCCGACTCTCCTGGAGCTCTGGCTTCCCACTGGTGTCTTCCACCGTGAAGACTGATGCAAAGTAACTATTCAGTTCCTCTGCCATTGCTTTGTTTCCTATTATTACTTCTCCAGCCTCATTTTTCAGTGGTCCAATGGCTATTTTTGTCTCTCTCTTACCTTTTATATATTGAAAATATATAAAGGAGAGAGAACATGCAACCTCCAACAGACAGTGAGCCAAGGCTGGAACTGAACCCGGGTCTCTGGAGCCATAGAGCAGCAGTTCTAACCACTGTGCCACCCTGCCGCCCTAGTTTTGTGTTTCAGATTTCCGCTACCTTTGGTGAAATCCTGAAATCACCTCTGAGTGGCTTTGTTGTAATTTTATCACTTTGTTCTGAGTCGCACCATAACCTTTAAAACTCAGAGGAGCCCAAATTGTGTCAATAAAATGTTTTATTGTAATATTGTAGTGAAAAAGTGAGGAGGAGGAAGAGGCAGGGAATGAAACATACACATGACACTAGAACACCCTTAGGTTCAGTGTTGACAAACTAACCCAGAGGAAGATTGCCAACTGGAATGGGTCAGGGTGCTGCAATTGGTCTCAAAGAGTCTACACTGAAGAGAGGAAAATGTCAATCGGGATTCTAGCTCCTCCTGGTTAGCGCATGAGAACTGAGTAAGAACAGGATCTGGCAGGGGATGTGATGGAATAAATTTATACATCTGTATTGCCTATGCTTGCATTTGAAGAACAGTCACTTGGGCAAGATGCCAACTACTAGCTATGGAGTTGTACCCCACACAGAACCAGATTAAAGGAATGATTTGTTATTCTTTTCAGAAGCAGACATTTGTGAAGAAGTTTTTTTGGTAAAATATTCAAGCAAAGGCTAAAAGCAAAGTGAAGGATGACGGGCAGGAACAACTGTGGACAGCACAGTGGCACAGTGGTACAGTGGTACAGTGGCACAGTGGCACAGTGGTACAGTGGTACAGTGGCACAGTGGTCAGCACTGCTGTCTCACAGCGCCAGGGACACAGGTTCGATTCCCGGCTTGGGTCACTGTCTATGCGGAGTCTGCACGTTCTCCTCGTGTCTGCGTGGGTTTCCTCCGGATGCTCCGGTTTTCTCCCATAGTCTGAAAGACATGCTGGTTAGGGTGCATTGGCCGTGCTAAATTCTCCCTCAGTGTACCCGAACAGGTGCCGGAGTGTGGCGACTAAGGGATTTTCACAGTAACTTCATTGCAGTGTTAATGTAAGCCTACTTGCAACAATGCCGGAGGCACAGTGATTAGCACTGCTGGCTTACAACTCCTGGGACCCGTGTTCAATTCCCGGCCTGGGTCACTGTCTATGTGGAGTCTGCACATTCTCCTTGTGTCTGCATGGGTTTCCTTCGGGTGCTCCGGTTTCCTCCCACAGTCCAAAGATGTGCGGGTTAGGTTGATTGGCCGTGCTAAAATTGCCCCTTAGTGTCCTGAGATGGGTAGATTAGAGGGATTGGCGGGTAAAATATGTGGGTATGTGGGGATGTGGGGGTGGGGCCTGGGTGGGATTGTGGCCGGTGCAGACTCGATGGGCCGAATGGCCTCTTTCTGTACTGTAGGGTTTCTATGATTTCTATGATTTCTGCACATTCTCCCTGTGTCTGCGTGGGTTTCCTCCGGGTGCTCCGGTTTCCTCCCACAGTCCAAAAAAAGTGCTGGTTAGGGTGGATTGGCCGTGCTAAATTCTCACTCAGTGTACCCGAACAGGTGCTCCCGGAGTGTGGCGACTAGGGGATTTTCACAGTAACTTCATTGCAGGGTTAATGTAAGCCTGATAAATAAACCTTAAACTGTGTTGGAAAGAAAACACTGGAAGAATGTGTGGCCTGGGGAGAGCTGCCTGTGACTGATGGAATGGATGACGGTGACTTGACTGCGGTTTATTTTGGGCCGGAGGACCTTGCCTCCTCCTTCGCTCCCTTATTTAGTGTGAGTGGATTAATATGACAGGGTCGGCTGGCTTGCTCAGTGCAGAGCTGCCCTCAGTCTGATCACGGTGCACCGAGCTGTCGGGATTCTGTCCGCAATGGCTGAAAAGGAGACCGAGGAAAATAACAAGGCGGCTGCAATTGAGAAACCTGCGGAAGGTGAAACAGATGGAGAGGCTGACGGAGAGAAATTAGAACTCCCCGAACTGGGGCCCTTTGAAACAATTATAGGGTGAGTGTCGAACCTCTTCCATTGATGCTGTGTCAGGAAGGAAGGAAAAGTTAGTTAGGAATTTGACAAACTATTTTTCATCTGGGAGTAAAACCCGACCTATCTACCATGCTAATGCATCATGTAGAAGGAACTTTTACCATTGATCAAGATGTGCCAGACACGGTTTTAATTTGACAAGTGCAGTAAGAAATATCCTTGTGAGAAAGAAAGTGATTTATTGAATTTAAACGGGAGCCCAAGTTAAAAACACTGATATGCACCATATACAAGTGATATTAGTGAATGAATGTATTTTTCTATACATTCCACCGGGATTGACTTGCTGACTGTTTCAGTGCAGGAATTAATCCAGTTATGATCAGCAGGCTCAGAGTTGCCTGAAGCATTTGTTCACTGATATCACCAACAGTTATCTCTGGATTTATAAGCCTGTGCGTCGGAGTTTTGTGAGCAGGTGTTGCAAGGTGAGTGTTGGTCTGGCTTTCCAAGTTCACTCGCCCAGTACAGAGCCAGCCCTGCCACCAGCCCACTCCAGGAGCCTTTCGGCATGTACCCCAGACCTGGCCAGTCTGTGATAGACAGCACACAGAATGTTCTGGCTGGAACTGCCAGTAGAAGATTGTGGAATAAACAATAAGGGAAAGTGACCCTCAGTCACTGTGTTAAATAAGTTCACAGGAACGTGCCAGTATTGTACATACACAAACATATGAAAATGGGTTTGTACGTGTATGAAATATAGATGTGAATGTGTTTCCTAAAAAGTAATTAATTCTATCTGAAGCACTTTGAGGGAAGAATTACCATAGGGTGCTCTATAGATACAAGACCTCTTTCTACATTGTAATATTCAGTTTTACACGAACGATATGTATATCAAACACCACCAGAAGGCTACCCATTGCTAATTGGCTATTGACTGTATTTAAACGAATGCAGTTAGTGAGCATCAACTATAAATTCACTTGTGCTCCCATGAATAGGAAATGACTGAAATGGCGCTCCTTTGGGTGAGGAGGTGTCTGTTTGCGATGAGTATTTCTGTTAATAGAGTCATAGAGGTTTACAGCATGGAAACAGGCCCTTCGGCCCAACTTGTCCATGCCACCCTTTTGACCGCGTTTGGCCCATATCCCTCTATATCCATCTTACCCATGTAACTGTCTAAAATGCTTTTTAAAAGATAAAATTGTACCCGCCTCTACCACTACCTCTGGCAACTTGTTCCAGACACTCACCACCCTCTGTGTGAAAAAAATTGCCCCTCTGGACACTTTTGTATCTCTCCCCTCTCACCTTAAACCTATGCCCTCTAGACTCCCCTACCTTGATATTGACTATCTAGCTGATCTGTGCCCCTCATTATTTTATAGACCTCTATAAGATCACCCCTCGGCCTTCTACACTCCAGAGAAAAAATACTTAATAATAAATTATGATAAATACTTATCAAAGTGTAAAGATTTGGCTTCAGTTCTGCTCTTCTTTACTTGGCGTTCTGGAGTATAACAGCTGGAAGTTATAGACAATAGATACACATACAATAGGAGAATTTCAATGATCCCCAGGCTGGTTTGGAGGAAATGCGTGTCAGATATTCGGCACTACTATCGGGTGGCCCTTTCTCAGATTTACAATCTCTTTGAGCAAGGCTCACTATTTTTGTGATTCATGTGTGTCCAGATGTTTGAATAAATCTCTCACACTGGTTCTGGTCTAGTCTTTCCTCCTCTGTTATTTATTGGGTTCAGCGTCTTCTTCAATTGTTTGAACGGGGAATTGAGTCCATCGACCTACAGAGAGAGAGGTATAGGCTGTAGGAGAGAGAAGTGATTCAGCTGGAGGGACTGTGCATTCTCAGACTGCGATGAATCTATCACCATTTAATCAAATTATGATCCCTTTTTAGAAGGATGATTCTATTGTTTATAATAAGGTAGGGTGGTTGGTGAGCGACTGTGTAAACCTTGTTTAGGTGATGAGTGCAGAGGGCTGGTGACCAAAGAGCGAATGTACAGGTTGTGAAGTAAACATGGAATGCTATATTATGATCAATGACTTTTCTAAGGCATTAGTGAACAATCTTCCAATAATAAAAGCAAACAATTTTGTCCAACCCCAGATTTTTCCAAATCAGTCCAAAGATGTTAAATATAGGTCAGTGGGAACTTAGATTTAAGATTCAGACGAACTATATCTCTGTGGAATAGAACCATAGCTTCCCAAGAGTGCAGGAAGAGACCATTCAACCCATTGAGTCTGCACCGACTGTCCAAAAGAGCAGGCCACCCAGGCCCTGTCCTCCGCTCCATCCCCTCAACCCCACATATTTACCATGGCTAATCCACTTAATCTGCACATCTTTGGACACTAAGGGGCAATTTGACCTGGCCAATCAGCTTAACCTGCACATTTTTGGAGTCTGGGAAGGAAACCGGAGCACCCGGAAGAAACCTGCACAGACACAGAACGAACGTGCAAACTCCACACAGACAGTAGGTCAGGATTGAAGCTGGGGTCCCTGGCACTGTGAGATAGCGATGTAACCGCTGTGCCACCCAGATCATGACTTTCCTAAAATTACGGAGCTATTTCGACCTTTCAAACCTGTTACTCAACGCTGGTCACAGTTGTGAATACATTGTGAAATGTGGATACTGTGAATTACAGTATTGCTGCATTCTGTAGTAATTCCTGAGCTACTTTTGCCTCCAATCTTGTCTTCAGCTGATGATCCTTCTTTCAATGTGATGCAGCATAAAAGCAAAATCAGCCCATTACCCACTGATTATTTTGAATCTTTCACATAGCAAGCAGATGGTGTGAAGGTGGCACTAAAAGAGGAGTTATGGGCAGGAAAGTAATAGAGTATGTAGTAAAAATATTAGCAAGACTGAAAGTTGGTAAGTCACTTGGTCTAGATAGAATTCACTCAAGGTTGCTAAAGGAAGCAAAGGTATAAATAGTGCACACTAATTGGGCACAACCTCAGGCTGAAGAGACGATCCTTTAAAACAGAGATGAGGAGGAATTTCTTCAGCCAGAGAGTGGTGAATCTGTGGAACTCTTTGCCGCAGAAGGCTGTGGAGGCCAGGTCATTGAGTGTCTTTAAGACAGAGATAGATAGGTTCTTGATTACTAAGGGGATCAGGGGTTATGAGGAAAAGGCAGGAGAATGGGAATGAGAAAAGTATCAGCCATAATTGAATGGCAGAGCAGACTCGATGGGCCGAGTGGCCTAATTCTGCTCTGTCTTATGGTCTTATAGTGGAAGCAATGGTCACAATCTTTCAATTCTCATTGGATTCGAGAATAGTCCCAGAGGACCACGGTTGCTATTGTTAAAGCACAATTCCAGAAATGGGAGAGGGATGCACTGGGAAAATACAGATCAGTCAGTCTAACGTTGCTCATGGGGAAGTTACAGGAAACCATTAATCGGTTCAGGGAAGCCGGTGGAACAAAGGGGGAAGTGAGGGTATGAATGAAGACCTGGATTAGTGACAGGAGACATAGGGCTGTAATAGATGGATGTTTTTCAGACTGGGGGGGTGATTCAGGGTGGCGGTGCCCATGGATCAATCTTGTGTCCGTTACTCTGAGCTGGACTTTTCTGCAGCAGAGACACATCGCCATTGGTCGCTGGTGGGATCTTCCAGTCCTGCCGAGGTCTACTGCATTTTGCATTGTTGGCCAGCTGTGCTATTGAGGAACCCGCCGCGGGGGGTGGCTATCAGTGGGACTGGAAGATCCTGCTGGCAGGAAGGGCTGGAAAATTCAGCCTTCCATTTAAAAGTTATCTAGACTCTCGCTGAGTGTAGGGAGCAGCATAACATGACTGGCAGATGATACAAAAACTGGCAAAGGAGTAGGTGGTGATGGGGATAGTTGTAGACTTCAGGAAGATGTAGACAGGATGGTGAAATGGGCATAGCAGATAAAATTCAAGATGGAGGAGTGTGAAGTGATGCACTTTGGAAGATCTAATATGGAAAACAACAGCAGCTAATAAATGTCACAATTGTTCAAAGTGCAATGAGCAGAGATCCTTGCTTTTCATGTACACAAATTCTAAAGGTGGCAGGACAAGTTGATAAGGAGTTCTGAAAACCATGTGAGTTACTTGGGTTGAGAGGGGAATAGTAAATCACGCTAGCTCTTAATAAATGACTGGACTCTTGTGGACAATTCTGGGCATTATGCTTCAGGAACTATTTAAGGGCCTTAGAAGGCCTTTAAAGGAACTTGCCAAGATGTCACCGAGGGAGGATGAAGAGAGGTTGGAAATCATTCCCTTTGCAACAACAAAGGTGAAGGATGACCTGACGCAGTTTTTCAAGATGATGAAAGATTTTGATTACATTAGCAGGGAAAAGCCATTCAAAAAAAGCCATGGGTCAGTAACCACGGTGGCACAGTGGGTTCGCACTGCTGCCTCACAGCGTTAGAGGCCCGGGTTCGATTCCCGGCTTGGGTCACTGTCTGTGCAGAGTCTGCACAAGCTCCCTGTGTCTGCGTGGGTTTCCTCCGGGTGCTCCGGTTTCCTCCCACAGTCTGAAAGACGTGCAGGTTAGGGTGCATTGGCCGTGCTAAATTCTCCCTCAGTGTATCCGAACAGGCGCTGGAGTGTGGCGACTAGGGGATTTTCACAGTAGCTTCATTGCAGTGTTAATGTAAGCCTACTTGTGACTAATAAATAAACTTTAGCCAAATGTCATTGGTTCAAAACCATTGGCAAAATATCTGGAAAAATGAATCTAACCAAGGAGAAACAATTTCACTGGGAACTGTGTGGATTTGGAACACTGCTCAAAATATTGCTGGAAGCTTATCCCATAGATTATTTTAAAAGGGATTTGAACCGGTACATAAGGATGAGGGACCTGCAGAGGTGTAAACACAGTGCAGCTTGACATGGGACGGGGCATAGCTGTTCTTTTAATGAGTGGGCGCCGATATAATGAGCTGAAAGCGTAAGTTCTAATTTCTCACTGACGGGGAACTTGATTTGGAGATGGGAATTAATTCTGGTGAGGTGACTTTTTAAAGAGAGTGCAGGAGATGCTAATGCTCACTAAGGGGCTTCCCAATTTCATTTGTCAAGAAGCCTGACCAGTCTTTAACTCACTTTCAAAGTCTCAAGAACAGAATTCCTACATTTCACCCCGCTGTCCGTAAATTTGGTTTGAGGTCAAATTAGGTTCCCCCACCCGCCAAGCTTTCTGCTGCTGCCAGACCAGAGATTCCGTTCACTGATTCTATAATTCTAATACATTGTCTCTGCCAGTGTTACGGAAGGCTAGTACTCTGAGAGGATGGGATCAATGTGCCAAAATGGTCTTGTTCCTTTGAATTAGTCTTCCTGTGTGAGAAAGGTCCAGGCGGATTCCCCTATAAACGCTGCCGTCCCTCCTTGTGCGAGGGTTGGTGGGTAGTGGTGACGGGGGATATTGTTACTGATCCCCTGGTGTCTCCTCCTGCCAGCACAGCTGAGATAAGGAGAGTTAAAAATAAGTCGGAAATTCCATTCACAGAGATAGTGCTGCAAATCCAAGCCCATGTGTCGCCAGCGTCACGGGACAGTTTGATGTGGGGTAGAGTGGAGACAGAAACTCTGCTATGAGCTTTAGATGAGAGCAGAATTGGTGGGAACACTTCAAACATCTTGTTGGAACTGTGAAATTGGAAATTTGTCTTCTAATATCGAGTTTATTGCTCTTAGTATCTACCAGGAAGTGACTTTTCTTTTTAAACTGATTTAATTTTGTTAGAAGGCAGCATGAACACCGTGACCAGATATCGTGTGAATATTTAATTACATATAATGAAAAATTTTAATTGATATAGAACTTTTAACAGTTCTCTAAGACACGTCTCTTTCAGTTATGTATGCAGACATTTTTCATGGGCCTCAGAGCCTCGAAAGCTTGTGTGGCTTTTGCTACCAAATAAACCTGTTGGACTTTAACCTGGTGTTGTTAAACTTCTTACTGTGTTTACCCCAGTCCAACGCCGGCATCTCCACATCATGACATTTTTATTGACAGCCATCACATACATCGCAGTATCTCACAATCAGTCATTTGATTACGGCTAATTAACCTGTTTTCATGTTGTTTGAGGGGTAAATATTGCCGGGTTTCTCTCTGAAGAATGCCACAAGACTGCAGTGTGGTTGGATTTATTTCTGCCGCCTTGGTTTTGGGTTCAGGAGAGTGTGGGTTCAGGCCCATTCTCGTGCTTCAGCGCATAACCCAGACAGGCAATACCAATGGAATGCTGCATTGTCAGAGGTGCCATTCTTCAGATGAAACCAAGGCACGGGGTGTCTTGTCCATTCAGGTAAAGATCCTGTGCAAGCTTCATCCTTCGACAAACATTCCTTATTGTTCTTTGTGGGGGACCTCTGACCCTTCCAGGTGGCACAACCTCCTGGTCCTGCCACAGTTGACCCTGGTGCGATGGGTTCCCTAGTGGCGGGTTGGGCGAACCATGCAAAAGCCCGTAGATTCTGTGCATTGACTCTTCCATTTACCACGTAACAGTAGTGATCATCTACTCCAGAAGCAATTTTTGTGAAGTGCATTAAGGTCTTTCTTACAGACGTGATAAGGTCCTATATAAATTCAAGTTAGTGTTACAAGAAGCCATCGGAACAAAGCTCCGTGACCTTTATCTCTGTCCCGAATCTGGAGGGTAACCCTCATCCATTTGCCATTTCTTCATTACTGCATTGGAGCGAAGGCTGGGATTATACAGTCAAGTCTTGGAGTTTGAACATACAACCTTCTTACTCAGACTTCAGGGAGCTACCATCTGAACATGGCTGACGCACAGTTTAGAACAAGATTAAATAACCGGAAGGAGGTCACCTGGAATATATCAGCTGTAAAGCATTAGGAGTAGTGATATTTACATTATACCAATTTCTGTCACATCCTCCGGTGCAACAGCCCTCAGAGACCTCTGTGCTCCTCGTGATCTGACGACTTGCACTGCCCAATTTTTATCCCTCCATCATTGGCAGCCTTGCCTTCAGCCCAAGGCTTAAACTGGGGAATCCCCTCCTCAAATCTCTCTGCTTCTTTCCTTTTTAAAAAAATGCTCCTTAGACCTACCTCTGACCAAACCTTCGATCATCTTCCCTAAGACCTCCTTCTGTGACTTTGGGGGGGGGGGGGAGTTTTCCCGTCGCGCCCGCCATCGGAATTGTAGCTGGCAGGGTGGGAGAAACAGACCATTGACCTCGGGTGGGATTTTCCGGTTTTGGGGCGAGCGTGGCTGAAAAATCCCGCCCTCTGTGTCAATTTCTTTATGGTAATACCCATGGTCAAAAGATGTGCGGGTTAGGTAGATTGGCCATGTTAAATTGCCCTTTAGTTTCAGGGGGATTAGCAGGGTAAGTATGTGGAGTTATGGGAATAGGGCCTGGGTGGGATTGTTGTTAGTGCAGACTCGATGGGCTGAATGGCCTCCTTCTGCACTGTAGGATTCTATGATTCTATGAAAATTCCTCATGAAGTGCCTTGGGACTTTTTAATATGATAAAGATACTCTATTTACAAATGCAAGTTGCTTTCATGTAAAGGTGTTTCTGACCATTGTATATTTTATCTAAACGCGCTATTGATGAGACAGAACTATTTTATTTTCTTGCTATATCCAATAACATCTGCTTCTTTCTTTTCCAGACAGCGCATGCCATCCCTTTTCTTCAAATTCCAGTTCAAAAATGTAGAATATTCTTCGGGACGACACAAAACCTTCTTGTGCTACTCAGTGGAGAAACAGGGCACGGATTGTGAGAGGTCAGAGGGATACGTGGAGGATGAGCATGCAGGCACACACGCAGAAAATGCCTTCTTCACGGATATCTTCACAGAGTGTGATGGCAGCCTAAGCTACTCCGTCATTTGGTACGTGTCCTCCAGCCCTTGCGCGGTGTGTGCTGCCAAACTGGCTGAGTACCTGGGCAAGTGCCCCAATGTCCAGCTTACCATCTTCGTGGCCCGCCTGTACATGTGGGAAGAGGCTGAGATCCAGCAGGGCCTGCGGAAGCTGCATGGGGCCGGTTGTCGATTGAGAATCATGAAGGCGCCAGAGTATAACTACTGCTGGAACACCTACGTCGACAATGAGGGGGAAGCTTTCGTGCCTTGGGAGGACCTTCAAGAAAGCAGCACGTTTTATGAAGAAAAATTAAATGAAATTCTACATCATGCCTAGAAAGGTGAGGCATTCGGACATCTTCCAAAATTTAGCGGTTGCCACACAGTTGATGTTTCTCTGTTACTGTTCCCTGCACCCACTCCCCCCTCTGCCCTCTCTCCCTTCCCCCTACAGTACATTCTTTGCTCTGGACACACCTGATTGCTTTACTGGTTTACAAAAGGTAAGAAAAGGTAAAAGTGGTGTTCCCAACAGTGGCAGTTGGTTAACATTTGATTGATTTTTGTACCATTGTGTCGACATTCGCAATTCGTAGGACTAAGCTTTTGGCTTAGGTTGACTTGTAGACCTTACCAATGCCACAATTACTAAAAGGTGACAACAGGAAAACAGAACCACTATGAGATACTGCTGTGGGGGCAGGGCGTTCCATTGGGGAGGTTCGGAGTGGACGTCCCTGGCATGGGAGGGGATATTCCATTGGGGAGGTTTGGAGTGGAGGGTTGTTCCCTCGATGGTGGTGGGAGGTGGGGGTATCTGTCAGCTGCCAAGGTTGCTGGCAAAGTGTGCTCATTCAGAGCCCAGCCCACCAGCATGGGGTTGGGGGACCCACCTCTTCACTTTTTTATTTCAAAATGTTTAAAAATACAGCGGGAAAACCCAGCGAGGCAGCTAGCTGGCTGCACACTTTCAGAAAACTGTGCCCAGGAAGTCTAAAAAATACTCTGCAGATATTTACCAGTTCCTGTGGTATTGCACACAAAAGTGCGAGATTTTCCGGCCCTTCCCGTCGGTGGGGTATTCCAGTCCCACCGACAGCACACCCTCGCCGTGCATTTCACGGTAGTGAGGGGCGTGTTCAACGGGAAACCCGGTTGACAACACTGGGACCGGAAGATCCCGCCACCAGCCAATAGCAGGCCACCTCCCGTTGTTGTTGCTTGGTAAATCCTGCCCAGAGTGTCAAAATCAAAGGCTGGGTTCTCTGACCTTGCCCACGGTTGGATTCTCCAGTCCTGCAGCTGTGTCTGGAGTTTTGGCTGTGCCAAATTCTCCATTCTTCCTGGCAGTAGGGGTGGTCCATAGAACATCAATGCATTCCAGCCCAATTACCATCTTCGGGTGAAATAGGCAGAGGTGAGGGGTTAATTGCTATGGTATGTATTGAGTTCAGTCCCTATTCAAAAATTAGATGTCTTTATTTGACATACATTGATTCTCTACTATTCATAGTTAAATCACAAAACTTGGGGACTTTGGGAGAATTGTAGTTTCTCTGTAGTCCAGACTGATAGAATGAGACGGCATAGCCGAGTACAGCACCACCAACTGTGGAGGGTTTAGTTATGATGTGATGAGTTTACAGACAGTTTCCATGATAACGATGGGCAGGTGCAGCAGGTAATCAAGAAGGCAAATGGAATGTTGGCCTTTATCGCGAGAGGGATGGAGTATAAAAGCAGGGAGGTCATGCTGCAACTGTACAGGGTACTGGTGAGGCCGCAACTAGAGTACTGTGTACAATTTTGGTCCCCTTATTTAAGAAAGGATATATTAGCTTTGGAGGGGGTACAGAGAAGGTTCACCAGGTTGATTCCGGAGATGAGGGGGTTAGCTTATGAGGAGAGATTGAGTGGACTGGGCCTGTACTCATTGGAGTTTAGAAGGTTGAGGGGAGATCTTATAGAGACATATAAGATAATGAAGGGGCTAGACAGGGTAGAAGCAGTGAGGTTATTTCCACTTACAATGGAAACAAGAACTAGAGGGCATAGCCTCAAAATACGGGGGAGTCATCTTAGAACAGAGTTGGGGAGGAACTTCTTCTCCCAGAGGGTAGTGAATCTTTGGAATTCTCTGCCCAATGAAGCAGTAGAGGCTACCTCGTTAAATGTGTTTAAGTCACAGATAGATAGATTTTTAACCATTAAGGGAATTAAGGGTTATGGGGAGCGGGCGGGTAAGTGGAACTGAATCCACTATCAGATCAGCCATGATCTTATTGAATGGCGGAGCAGGCTCGAGGGGCCAGATGGCCGACTCCTGCTCCTATTTCTTATGTTCTTATGGGCACGGAAATGAAAAATGGAGAAAAAGGTGACAGCTTTGACGAACAACAACAAAGAACAAAGAACAATACAGCACAGGAACAGGCCCTTCGGCCCTCCAAGCCCGCGCCGCTCCCCGGTCCAGGATTGAATCCTGAATCCAGGATCCCCGCCCAATTTTCCAGCCTATCTACATACCAATATCCTATCCACCGAGCTGTCCCTCACAGCTACGATGCTTTGTTCATTACAACCTATTAACTCACCCCCACCCCCCCACATTCCAGACCATGTGATCTCCAGGGAGAGGCGAAAACCCAGAGTGAAAAACCCCAGGGCCAATATGGGGAAAAAAAAATCTGGGAAATTCCTCTCCGACCCCCTGAGGCGATCGAAACGAGTCCAGGAGATCACAATGGCCCCGATCGGAAAATGCTTCCCAACCCTAGTCATTTCCACTTCCACGAACACCATATGAATTCCCTGCCCCCGAGACAGGTTCCCAACTATCCGCAGTCTCGCTCTGTACTGGCACCAGCAAGATGATCATAGAATGAAGCCTTGAAACGAGAAACAAGGAACAATTAGCCCGCGCCGCTCCCTGATCCAAACTAGACCACTCTTTTGTATCCCTCCATTCCCACTCCGTTCATATAGCTGTCTAGATAAGTCTTAAACGTTCCCAGTGTGTCTGCCTCCACCACCTTGCCCGGCAACACATTCCAGGCCCCCACGACCCTCTGTGTGAAATATGTCCTTCTGATATCTGTGTTAAACCTCCCCCCCTTCACCTTGAACCTATGACCCCTCGTGAACATCACCACCGACCCGGGGAAAAGCTTCCCACCGTTCACCCTATCTATGCCTTTCATAATTTTATACACCTCTATTAAGTCTCCCCTCATCCTCTGTCTTTCCAAGGAGAACAACCCCAGTTTCCCCAATCTCTCCTCATAACCAAGCCCCTCCATAACAGGCAACATCCTGGTAAACCTCCTCTGTACTCTCTCCAAAGCCTCCACGTCCTTCTGGTAGTGTGGCGACCAGAACTGGACGCAGTATTCCAAATGCGGCCGAACCAACGTTCTATACATCTGCAACATCAGACCCCAACTCTTATACTCTATGCCCCGTCCTATAAAGGCAAGCATGCCATATGCCTTCTTCACCACCTTCTCCACCTGTGACGTCACCTTCAAGGATCTGTGGACTTGCACACCCAGGTCCCTCTGCGTCTCTACACCCTTTATGGTTCTTCCATTTATCGTGTAGCTCCTCCCTACATTATTCCCACCAAAATGCATCACTTCGCATTTATCAGGATTGAACTCCATCTGCCATTTCCTTGCCCAAATTTCCAGCCTATCTATATCCTTCTGTAGCCTCTGACAATGTTCCTCACTATCTGCAAGTCCTGCCAGTTTTGTGTCGTCCGCAAACTTACTAATCACCCCAGTTACTCCTTCTTCCAGATCATTTATATAAATCACAAACAGCAGAGGTCCCAATACAGAGCCCTGCGGTACACCACTAGTCACAGGCCTCCAGCCGGAAAAAGACCCTTCCACTACCACCCTCTGTCTTCTATGACCAAGCCAGTTCTCCACCCATCTAGCCACCTCCCCCTTTATCCCATGGGATCCAACCTTTTTCACTAGCCTACCATGAGGGACTTTGTCAAACGCTTTACTAAAGTCCATATAGACAACATCCACGGCCCTTCCTTCGTCAACCATTTTGGTCACTTCTTCAAAAAACACCACCAGGTTAGTGAGGCATGACCTCCCTCTCACAAAACCATGTTGACTATCGTTAATGAGTTTATTCCTTTCTAAATGCGCATACATCCTATCTCTAAGAATCTTCTCCAACAACTTCCCCACCACGGACGTCAAGTTCACCGGCCTATAATTACCCGGGTTATCCTTCCTACCCTTCTTAAATAACGGGACCACATTGGCTATCCTCCAATCCTCTGGGACCTCACCTGTGTCCAGTGACGAGACAAAGATTTGCGTCAGAGGCCCAACGATTTCACCTCTCGTCTCCCTGAGCAGCCTTGGATAGATTCCATCAGGCCCTGGGGATTTGTCAGTCTTTATATTCTCTAACAAACCTAACACTTCCTCCTTTGTAATGGAGATTTTCTCCAACGGTTCAACACTCCCCTCCGAGACACTCCCAGTCAACACATCCCTCTCCTTTGTGAATACCGACGCAAAGTATTCATTTAGGATCTCCCCTACTTCTTTGGGCTCCAAGCATAAGTCCCCACTTTTGTCCCTGAGAGGTCCGATTTTTTCCCTAACAACCCTTTTGTTCCTAACGTATGAATAAAATGCCTTGGGATTCTCCTTAATCCTGTCTGCCAAGAACATTTCGTGACGAAGGGTCATCTGGACTCGAAACGTCAGCTCTTTCCTCTCCTTACAGATGCTGCCAGACCCGCTGAGATTTTCCAGCAGTTTCTCTTTTGATTTCAGATTCCAGCATCCGCAGTATTTTGCTTTTATTTTACATTTTATGGATGGTTCTAGATTTTACATATTTAAAAGAATTAGTGAGACAATTGCTGATTTTTCTGATCAAAGTTGAGAGCGTTTTGAGTTACAGGGTGAGATGTTGGTGCTTTCAGGTTGGCGGGAGTGAGGTGTATTTCTGGTGATGAATTAAAGGAATTGCGTGAGGACCACACTGCAGAACATTAAAATGCAGTGACATGGGTGTGATTTCTGTTTCTCTAGCCTGCTGAATACCCCTGGTGACACTGTGCATATTTTGCAGGGTAAGTTTATAACAGCGCTCAGAAGCATTCATAACTATATTGAGAGCAGCTACCTGACACTTCGTCTTGAGACAGGAGCTGAGTGCTTATGTGGGAGGGAGCGAGGGGCACGCACTCCCCGCTGAGGTAAATACCCGCTCTTGAAAGTTACCAGAATTTAACATATTTTATGAGAAAACAATATTTTTCTTTCCGACTCTTAGGCTGCTGTGAAAGTTTTTAATTTAAAGGAAGCGTTTGATGTTACGACCTGGTATTGGGTTCTTAACAACTGACAGTTGGGCGGCACAGTGGCACAGCAGTTAGCACTGCTGCCTCCCAGCGCCAGGGACCCGGGTTCGACTCCCGGCTTGGGTCACCGTCTGTGTGGAGTTTGCACATTCTCCCCATGTCTGCGTGGGTTTCCCCTGGGTGCTCCGGTTTCCTCCCACAGTCCGAAAGACATGCTGGTTAGGTGCATTGGCCATGCTAAATTCTCCCTCAGTGTACCTGAACAGGTGCCGGAGTGTGGCGACTAGGGGATTTTCACAGTAGCTTCATTACAGTGTTAATGTAAGCCCACTTGTGACACTAATAACGAACTTAAACTTAGTTGCTATGGAAATAGGGCAGTGTAGGATTTGCAGTTTACATTTCGGACACTTCCTTGCGCACTAAGAATGCTTTTTAAACTTGTAAAATGGTGTTTTTAATTGATTAAATGTGGCTTCCATTTGAGGAAAGTTCTGGGACGGGGACAAGTTATTCTGCTCACTGGAGTTCACTCATTCAATGCTGTTCTCTTTAGTGCCCAACTGCATTTTCAGTTTCCCGAACATTTCTAGACATTTTCATCGCTTTTTGATTAGCAAAATTCTTCCAACGATCTGTTTACATTTACTGTTCACTCATTTAAATTTACAGCCTCAGGCCTACTTTCTTGACCTATTTGAAGGCAATCAATTAGATCTACCATTAAATATTCAACATATCTCAATGACATCCCAGCTTGTTTTGTACAGCATATATTGAGTTTATCCAAACACCCCCAATTTATTATTAAAACAGCAATAATAAGATAGAATAGAATCATAGAATCCCTGCAGTGCCATAGAAGGCCATTTGGCCCATCGAGTCTGCACCGACTCTCCGGCAGAGCATCCTAACCAGGCCCTGCCCCATCCCCATAACCCCACGCGCCTGTCCCATTAATTCCCCTAACCTACACGTCTTGGGACACGGGGATGAGGAGGAATTTCTTCAGCCAGAGAGTGGTGAATCTGTGGAACTCTTTGCCGCAGAAGGCTGTGGAGGCCGGGTCACTGAGTGTCTTTAAGACAGAGATAGATAGGTTCTTGATTAATCAAGTGTTATGGGAAAAAGGCAGGAGAATGAGGATGAGAAAAGAAAACAGACATGATTGTGTGGCAGAGAAGACTCGATGGGCCGAGTGGCCTAATTCTGCTCATAGAGTCATAGAGGTTTACAGCATGGAGACAGGCCCTTCGACCCAACTTGTCCATGCCGCCCTTTTTTTTAAAACCCCTAAGCTAGTCCCAATTGCCCGCATTTGGCCCATATCCCTCTATACCCATCTTATCCATGTAACTATCTAAATGCTTTTTAAAAGACAAAATTGTACCCACCTCTACTACTACCTCTGGCAGCTTGTTCCAGACACTCACCACTTTCTGGGTGAAAAAATTGCCCCTCTGGACACTTTTGTATCTCTCCCCTCTCACCTTAAACCTATGCCCTCTAGTTTTGGGAAAAGATATTGACTATCTAGCTGATCTGTGCCCCTCATTATGTTATAGACCTCTATAAGATCACTCCTCAGCCTCCTACGCTCCAGAGGAAAATGTCCCAGTCTATCCAGCCTCTCCTTATAACTCAATCCATCAAGTCCTGGTAGCATCCTAGTCAATCTTTTCTGCACTCTTTCTAGTTTAATAATATACTTTCTATAATAGGGTGACCAGAATTGCACACAGTATTCCAAGTGTGGCCTTACCAATGTCTTGTACAACTTCAACAAGACGTTCCAACTTCTGTATTCAATGTTCTGACCGATGAAACCAAGCATGCCGAATGCCTTCTTCACCACTCTGCCCACCTGTGACTCCACTTTCAAGGAGCTATGAACATGTACCCCGAGATCTCTTTGTTCTGTAACTCTTCTCAACGCTCTACCATTAACTGAGTAAGTCCTGCCCTGGTTCAATCTACCAAAATGCATCACCTCGCATTTGTCTAAATTAAAGTCAATCTGCCATTCGTCAGCCCACTGGCCCAATTGATCAAGATCCCATTGCAATTGGAGATAACTTTCTTCACTGTCCACTATGCCACCAATCTTAGTGTCATCTGCAAACTTACTAACCATGCCTCCTATATTCTCATCCAAATCATTAATATAAATGACAAATAACAGTGGACCCAGGACTGATCCCTGAGGCACACCGCTGGTCACAGGCCTCCAGTTTGAAAAACACCCCTCTACAACCACCCTCTGGCTTCTGTCAAGAAGCCAATTTTGTATCCATATATGTCTTATGGTCTTATGGACACTGAGGGAGAATTTAGCATGGCCAATTCACCTAACCAGCATGTCTTTCAGACTGTGGGAGGAAACCAGAGCACCCGGAGGAAACCCACACAGACAGAGGGAGAATATACAAACTCCGCATCGACCCGAGGCTGGAATTGAACCTGGCTCCCTGGAGCTGTGAGGCAGCAGTGCTAACCACTGTGCCACCGTGTTGTCCATTTGTTAGCTAAAGTTAAGCTTATAGAATGGAAGGCAAATTATTGACCTGGTTAGGCAATTGGCTGAGGGGTAGGAGGCAGGGGGCTGGACTTTCACCATCAAGGTGGGTAGCAGGAATTAGGAAAGTTCCTGGCTCGGCACGGCTGTCTCAGGAGGAAGGACTTCCATTGTTGGTGGGGGTGGGGAGGGTGTGGGCAAGCCGACCTGGGAAAGAAGTGAGAGGCAGCCACAGGGGCCGCTGGGTGCCAATGCAGGCTGTTTAAAAGGTGCCAAGCAAGTAATGTTTTTCCTGGGGCTCAGGTGTTTCAATCCTTTAATAGATGTCTGGGACTTTCCGCCAAGAATGCTTAATGAGACTCGGCTGAAAGCCCAGAAATCCACTGGAGGACTGAAACTTGCTTGATTGATAGCTCTGGCTCTCTGATCTCTTCTGTCAATTTCACGATGTTTATCTACGCAAGTGGTTTCAAATGCTTGCAGTTTCTGCAATCGATCCTTTAAAGACTCTGGATGATCAATATTTATTGGCCTGTAATGAAAGCAATTTTATGAATGAATTACTCTTTTTAAAGCTTCTTTAACATATTCTATTGTCACTATGAGGTTCATTGGTTCAATACAGTGTATAGCGAGCAGGTCATTAAAATGTCATGGCTTGGCAGCTTGGCATGGAGTGGCCATAGGAGCTCGTTGGACAGCATAGCTAACATAGGGGCAGGAGAGGCTATAGGAGTTGGGTGGAAGCAACCTTGGCAAGAGGACATGAGGGTCTACAGGGGGTTGGTGGGATGGGCATAATGGTTAGGATGAATATTTTGACATGGAGGGCATGCAGAACCATAAGGGATGGGGGAGCATACCTTGGTATAGGGGGGCATGAGGAGGACATTTTGAACTTACCTTCAAAAGGGTTCCATGAAAACTTGGCCTGACTCCATGAACATTGCTGTGAATGAGGACATGTGTATCCCCAAAATAGAGCTGGCCAGGTTGGGATTGCAGGATGTGGTCTTGGGACCCAAACCTTCACACCCTTAAAAAGGTACTCCTGAAAATCAAAAATCTTAGGAATGGGGTCAGGAATCCTGGAATCTGGTCCTGGCAGACACTTTCACTCCTCCATGGTGTGCCCCATGACCCCTTAAAGATCTAGCCCACAGAGTAGGCATAATGGGCAAGTACTCTCATTGGCAGGGTTTGATTAGTGAGATTTCACAAGGATCTGTGTTGATGTGCTGAGCTATTCACCAAATTTGTTTATGACTCAGATGAAGGTATAGAAAGACACACATTGAAGTTTGCCAATGATACAAAGAAAAGTGACATTGTAAGCTGTGAAGATGGAAGCAGAGATACATGAATAAATTTGGTTCATGGCCAAACTCTGATAAATGGATGGATCAGCTACTTTGGATCTTACGAGGACAGATGAGAGAGATTTCTAAGTGGTGAAAAGCTAGGAACAGTAGACATCCAAAGAGACTTAGCGATTCATATGCATAAGTTGTTAAAACGTAATGGACAGATACAAAAAATAATTAAAGAGACTGATAGAATGTTGACCTTTATGTCTCGGGGAATAGAATTATAGGGATCTGATGTTCTACTACAACTAGAGGAGATTTACCAGGATGCTGCCTGGTTTGGAGGGTAGGTCTTATGAGGAAAGGTTGAGGGAGCTAGGGCTGTTCTCTCTGGAGCGGAGGAGGCTGAGGGGAGACTTAATAGAGGTTTATAAAATGATGAAGGGGATAGATAGAGTGAACGTTCAAAGACTATTTCCTCGGGTGGATGGAGCTATTACAAGGGGGCATAACTATAGGGTTCCTGGTGGGAGATATAGGAAGGATATCAGAGGTAGGTTCTTTACGCAGAGAGTGGTTGGGGTGTGGAATGGACTGCCTGCAGTGATAGTGGAGTCAGACACTTGAGGAACATTTAAGCGGTTATTGGATAGGCACATGGAGCACACCAGGATGATAGGGAGTGGGATAGCTTGATCTTGGTTTCAGATAAAGCTCGGCACAACATCGTGGGCCGAAGGGCCTGTTCTGTGCTGTACTGTTCTATGTTCTATGTTCTAACTAGAGAAAACCCTAGTTAGACCACAGTTGGAGTATGGCGAACAGCCCAGGACACCATACCTTAGGAAAGACATATTGACTTTTGAGGCAGTGCAACGTAGATTAATTCGGAATCCAAAGGTTAAACTGTGAAGAGTGTTAACACAATCTGGTGTTTTATTTTATGCAACTTAGCTGGCTATTGGCCAATTTTATCAAAGATTTCAAGCTATCAAGGGCAACAGGTAGGGTGGATAGAGAGAAACTATTACTGTTGGGTAAGAACTAGGGGATAGAGGGTAGAACCAGCCGGAAGTTCACAATCAATTTCCCAATGGCAGGGAATTAATTTGGAATCTTTGTCCCTCAACTTTCACAGCAGCTTAAAGGTGAGTGGAATGTCCTGCGGATCGATGTCAGGAGCCCCATCCCACATCGCATGAATATTCATTGAAGCCCCCCCACACCGGAATCTGGTTCCCCTTCCAGACTCAGTGTCCCTCCATCGGGAATTTAGAACGTTCACTTTCAGGATGGTATACAAGTAGCGTGCACCTAGTAGGGTAGACATCTTCCCGGGGTTTGAGGCTAGTAGATGCTGCTTTCACACCATCACTGAGAGGTATCGGCAATCTATAGCACAAGTTGTGCCAAGGGAGGGCTGAGACCGTGGCAGGATGGGACAGTGGGGGTACAGGTTTGTGGGGGTTGGTTGGTGGTGGGGGAGTCGAGGAGCAGAGTGGAAGAGTGAATGAGTCATAGAAGTTTACAGCATGGATACAGGCCCTTCAGCCCAACTTGTCCATGACGCCTAGGTTTTACCACTAAGCATGTCCCAATTGCCCGAGTTTGGCCCATATCCCTCTATACCCATCTTACCCATCAAACTGTCTAAGTGCTTTTCATGAGACAAAATTGTGCCCGCCTCTACTACTACCTCTGGCAGCTTGTTCCAGACACTCACCACCCTCTGTGTGAAACAATTGCCCCTCTGGACCCTTTTGTATCTCTCCCCTCTCACCTTAAACTTATGCCCTCTAGTTTAGACTCCCCTACCTTTGGGAAAAGATGTTGACTATCTACTTCATCCATGCCTCTCATTATTTTATAGACCTCTATAAGATCACCCCTAAGACTCCTACACTCCAGGGAAAAAAGTCCCAGTCTATTCAGCCTTTCCATATAACCATCAAGTCCCGGTAGCATTCTAGTAAATATTTTCTGCACTCTTTCTAATTTAATAATATCCTTCCTATAGTAGGGCGACCAGAATTGTACACAGTATTCCAAGTGTGGCCTTACCAATGTCTTGTACAACTTCAACAAGATGTCCCAACTCCTGTATTCAACATTCTGACCAATGAAACCAAGCATGCCGAATGCCTTCTCCACCAACCTGTTCACCTGTGACTCCACTTTCAAGGAGCTATGAACCTGTACCTCTAGATCTCTTTGTTCTATAACTCTCTCCAGCGCCCTACCATTAATTGAGTCCTGTCCTGGTTTTATCTACCAAAATATATCACCTCGCATTTATCTAAATTAAACTCCATCTGCCATTCATCAGCCCACTGGCCCAATTGATCAAGATCCCGTTGCAATCCTCGATAACCTTCTTCACTGTTCACTGTCCATTACGCCACCAATCTTGGTGTCATCTTCAAACTTACTAATCATGCCTCCTGACAAATAACAGTGGACCCAGCACTGATCCCTGAGGTACACCGCTGATCACAGGCCTTCAGTTTGAAAAACCACCCTCTATCTTCTGTCGTCAAGCCAATTTTGTATCCAGTTGGCTACCTCACCCCGGATCCCATGAGATTTAACCTCATGCAACAACCTACCATGCAGCCCCTTGTCAAAGGCCTTGCTAAAGTCCATGTAGACAAAGTTGACTGCATTGCCCTCATCTACCTTCATAGTTACCTCTTCAAAAAACTCAATCAAATTCGTGAGATATGATTTTCCACTCACAAAGCCGTGCTGACTGTTCCTCATCAATTCTTGCCTCTCTAAATGCCTGCAGATCCTGTCTCTCAGAATACCTTTTAACAACTTACCCACGGCAGATGTTAGGCTCACTGGCCTGTCGTTCCCAGGCTTTTCCCTGCACTCCTTATTAAACAAAGGCACAACATTTGCTACCCTCCAATCTACAGGCACCTCACCTGTGACTATCGATGATTCAAATATCTCTGCTAGGGGACCCGCACCTTTCTCCTGAGCCTCCCACAATGCCCTGGGGTGGTATGGTGGCACTGCTGCCTCACAGCTCCAGGGACCTGAGTTGGATTCCTAGCTTGGGTCACTATTTGTGGACTTTACACATTCTCCCCATGTCTGCGTGGGTTTCCTCTGGGTGCTCCGGTTTCCTCCTACAGTTAAAGATGTGTGGGTTAGGTTGATTGGCCATGCTAAATTGCCCATAGTGTCCTGGGATGTGTAGGTTAGAGGGATTAGCGGGGTAAATCTGTGGGGTTGTGGGGATAAGGCCTGGGGTGGGATTGTTGTCGGTACAGACTCGATGGGCCGAATGGCCTCCTTCTGCACTGTAGGGTTTCTATGATCTTCTATGATCTATACACTTCATCAGGTCCTGAGGATTTATCTACCTTGATGTGCTTAAGACTCTGTAATATGTACACTCCTCAAGACATCACTATCTTTTCCCCCAAGTTCTCTAAAATCCCTACCTTTCTCAAAGTAAATACTGATGAGAAATATTCACTTAGGATCTCACCCATCTCGTGTGGATCCGCACATAGATGACCTTGTTGATCCTTAAGAGGCCCTATTCTCTCCCTAGTTACTCTTTTGCCCTTTATGTATTCGTAGAAGCTCTTTGGATGGTTGTCTGGGTGCCATTTAAATATGGAGCTCGGACTTTGGAGTCTATGTGGGAAAGATGTTGGGTCATTTCATGCATGCTCTGCCAAGAGATTGACCATGCTCCTTGTGGATGCATAATTAATGAGTCAAACAGCACGAGATCTATGATCATCTTGCTGGTGCCAGTACAGAGCGAGACTGCGGATAGTTGGGAACCTGTCTCGGGGGCAGGGAATTCATATTGTGTTCGTGGAAGTGGAAATGACTAGGGTTGGGAAGCATTTTCCGATCAGGGCCATTGTGATCTCCTGGACTCGTTTCGATCGCCTCAGGGGGTCGGAGAGGAATTTCCCAGATTTTCTTTTCCCCATATTGGCCCTGGGGTTTTTCACTCTGGGTTTTCGCCTCTCCCTGGAGATTACATGGCCTGGAATGGGGGGGTGGGGGTGAGTTAATAGGTTGTAATGAACAAAGCATCGTAGCTGTGAGGGACAGCTCGGTGGATAGGATATTGGTATGTAGATAGGCTGGAAAATTGGGCGGGGATCCTGGATTCAGGATTCAATCCTGGACCGGGGAGCGGCGCGGGCTTGGAGGGCCGAAGGGCCTGTTCCTGTGCTGTATTGTTCTTTGTTCTTTGTTCTTTGAGATCCCACATATTCAGCCATCCCATTCTCCTGTGGAAATCATTCTAACTTCAGCTCCTGCCACCAGACTTAGTCTCCAGAACAGGAAATACCACCCGTGGTCTAAACATTGGAGTCAGGACTTTCAGAAGTGAAGTTAGGAACTAGTTCTACATACAAAGGGTGGTAGAAATTTGGAGCTGGGCCTTTGCACAAATGGCAATTTATATGAAATAAATTGTAAATTTTAGAAGTGAGGTTTCTGTGAGCCAAAGATATGAAGAGATATGGGGAAGAAACAGATCCATGGAATTTGGTCAGTTTAGCCACAATTTCATGAATGGCAGAACAAGATGGAGGAGATCTACTCCCATTCCTGTGTTCCAGGTGGAAAGAAGGTGAGAGTTGATAGAACACAAAATCTCATCTTGAGTAACATTTTCATGCAATAGAGACAAGCAGAGCAGATCCATCTAGCGGCACAGTGGCACAGTTGAGTGGCACGGTGGTACAGTGGTTAGCACTGCTGCCTCACAGCGCCAGGGACCTGGGTTCGATTCCCGGCTTGGATCATTATCTGTGTGGAGTTTGCACGTTTTCCCCGTGTCTGCGTGGGTTTCCTCCGGGTGCTCCGGTTTCCTCCCACAATCTGAAAGACATACTGGTTAGGGTGCATTGACCCGAACAGGTGCCGAAGTGTGGTGACTAGGGGAATTTCACAGTGACTTCATTGCAGTGTTAATGTAAGCCTTACTTGTGACTAATGAATAAACTTTTAATACCTATACAGAAAAATAAAGGCTTTAACAATTTGTGTCTAATCCTTTGGCAGCACCAAGATCATTCCTAGCCTGCTGAGTGAGGTCCATAATGTTCTGGCTTGAAACTCATCACAATTGGTTAGTGTTGAAGATTTCAGAACCTGTTCAATAGCTGTTTCATTCCAATGTACTTTTCATTCCATCACTGTGCCCAGAGCGATTGAGTTTTAAGCCTCTGGCAATAGCTAGCAACCTGTTCTAGAAAAAGAAGTTTGCTATGGGGACAGATTAAAGTCTGTCTGGCGTATCACTAGGTGCGGGAAGAGAAACAACAACTGACAGAATTGATAAAGGGAGATCAGTAGATGTAGTATACTTTGGATTTTCAGAAGGCTTTTGTTAAAGTTCCCACAGTAGCTGGGAAGCAAAATTATAGCACATTGCATTGGAGGTAATATACTGGCATGGGTTAAGGATTGGTTAACAGGTAGAAAACAGTCAGTAGAAATAGATTCTCACATTGGTAACATGTGACTAAGGGGGTTTTGCAGGGAACAGTACTCAGGCCCAAGCTGTTCACAATATGAATTGGATGTGGGATCCAAATGTAACATTTCCAAGTCTGCAGATCATACAAAGCTAGGTGGGAATGTGTGTTGTAAGGAAGATGCAAAGCAGCTTCAAGTGGACTTGAACAGACTTAATGGGCCCGATTTTATCATCACGTTGCGCCCGTTTTTGGGCGTGAAAACTTGGTAAAGTCGGGCATGAGGCGAGTAGCGCAATGCGTGCCTGCGCCCGTTCCCCTTTTACCAAGAGAAAATGGCTGCCATCGGGACCGTGCCCGAAATGGGTGCGACGGCAATTTAAATGTATTTGCATGTATTTAAATTGACTTAATGGACTGCACACCCAAACTTACCGGCACTTCCCCCTTTACCACCGTGTTCGCCTGCCCAGATTTGGCGCGAAACAGACATGGTCCACAAAGGTCTGATTCGGGCGCTCCAGCTTCTGAGGACGTAAGTTCAGAGCTTCCGGTGGCTCTCTGACTCAGATCGGTGGTAGAGGGGAGGGAGGCAAGTCAGATGGCTCTCTGGTGGGGGGGGCAGGTGGTGAGGGGAGGGGGGGCGGGGGGGCTCTGCTGCCACTCTGTGTGTGATCAGTGGGGGGAGGAAGGGGGGTCTGCTGCCACTCTGTGTGTGATCGGTGAGGGGGGGGGAAAGGGGGGCAAGGGCCCTTTATCGGTCTGGGTAGCGGGGGGTGGGGGGAGAAGGGGGTCAGTAATGTCTGTGGGGATCAGGGGGGAGGCATTATCCAGTCTGGGAGAGATGTGGCAGGGGAGTGTTTTTCTATTTTTTTACTGCGCGTGCGCAGCTGAAGGCCTCCACAGGCTTGTGCAGCGCGATTCAGAATCGCTGATATTGTCTCAGGCAGGGTGAGTAAGGGGACGCCTGAGAACGGGTCTAAAAGTCGGATTTGAAACACCCAGTTTCAAGTCCGCCCAGCGCTTAGAATTAAAATGGTAAAATAGGGCACAATGAGTGGACAAGAACAGATGGAATATAATGTGAAAGAAATGCAAATTAACTTGGACTTTGGAAGGAGGAATAGACGTGCAGAGTATTTATTAAATGGTAAGAGGTTAGAGTTTATAGAGATACAAAAGGACCTGGGTGTCCTCATCAATAAGTCACTGAAGGCAGTTTCAGCTGGCAATTAGGAAGGCGAATGGTATGTTGGCCTTTATTGCAAGAGGGTTTCAGTACAGGAGTAGTGAAGTTTTGCTTCAATTGTATACAACTTTGGTTAGGCCGTACAAAGAACAAAGAACAAAGAACAGTACAGCACAGGAAACAGGCCCTTCGGCCCTCCAAGCCTGTGCCGCTCCTTGGTCCAACTAGACCAATCGTTTGTATCCCTCCATTCCCAGGCTGCTCATGTGACTATCCAGGTAAGTCTTAAACTATGTCAGCGTGCCTGCCTCCACCACCCTACTTGGCAGCGCATTCCAGGCCCCCACCACCCTCTGTGTAAAAAACGTCCCTCTGATGTCTGAGTTATACTTCGCCCCTCTCAGCTTGAGCCCGTGACCCCTCGTGATCGTCACCTCCGACCTGGGAAAAAGCTTCCCACTGTTCACCCTATCTATACCCTTCATAATCTTGTACACCTCTATTAGATCTCCCCTCATTCTCCGTCTTTCCAAGGAGAACAACCCCAGTCTACCCAATATCTCCTCATAGCTAAGACCCTCCATACCAGGCAACATCCTGGTAAACCTTCTCTGCACTCTCTCCAACGCCTCCACGTCCTTCTGGTAGTGCGGCGACCAGAACTGGACGCAGTACTCCAAATGTGGCCTAACCAGCGTTCTATACAGCTGCATCATCAGACTCCAGCTTTTATACTCTATACCCCGTCCTATAAAGGCAAGCATACCATATGCCTTCTTCACCACCTTCTCCACCTGTGTTGCCACCTTCAAGGATTTGTGGACTTGCACACCTAGGTCCCTCTGTGTTTCTATACTCCTGATGACTCTGCCATTTATTGTATAACTCCTCCCTACATTATTTCTTCCAAAATGCATCACTTCGCATTTATCCAGATTAAATTCCATCTGCCACCTCTCCGCCCAATTTTCCAGCCTATCTATATCCTGCTGTATTGCCCGACAATGCTCTTCGCTATCCGCAATTCCAGCCATCTTCGTGTCATCCGCAAACTTGCTGATTACACCAGTTACACCTTCTTCCAAATCATTTATATATATCACAAATAGCAGAGGTCCTAGTACAGAGCCCTGCGGAACACCACTGGTCACAGACCTCCAGCCGGAAAAAGACCCTTCGACCACTACCCTCTGTCTCCTATGGCCAAGCCAGTTCTCCACCCATCGAGCCACTTCTCCTTGTATCCCATGAGCCTTAACCTTCTTAACCAACCTGCCATGTGGGACTTTGTCAAATGCCTTACTGAAATCCATATAGACGACATCCACGGCCCTTCCTTCATCAACCGTTTTTGTCACTTCCTCAAAAAACTCCACCAAATTTGTAAGGCACGACCTCCCTCTTACAAAACCATGCTGTCTGTCACTAATGAGATTGTTCCGTTCTAAATGCACATACATCCTGTCTCTAAGAATCCTCTCCAACAACTTCCCTACCACGGACATCAAGCTCACCGACCTATAATTTCCTGGGTTATCCCTGCTACCCTTCTTAAACAGCGGGACCACATTCGCTATCCTCCAATCCTCAGGGACCTCACCCGTGTCCAAAGAAGCGACAAAGATTTCCGTCAGAGGCCCAGCAATTTCACCTCTCGTCTCCCTGAGCAGTCGAGGATAGATGCCATCAGGCCCTGGGGCTTTGTCAGTTTTAATGTTCCCTAAAAAACCTAACACTTCCTCTCTTGTAATGGAGATTTTCTCTAACGGGTCAACACCTCCCTCCGAGACACTCCCGGTTAACACGCCCCTCTCCTTCGTGAATACCGATGCAAAGTATTCATTTAGGATCTCCCCTATTCCCTTGGGTTCTAAGCATAATTCCCCTCCTTTGTCCCTGAGAGGTCCGATTTTCTCCCTGACAACTCTTTTGTTCCTAACTACAACTCTTTTGTTCCTAACACAACTCTTTTGTTCCTAACACAACTCTTTTGTTCCTAACACAACTCTTTTGTTCCTAACTGGAGTAGTGTGTGCAGTTTTGCTCCCATTACCTTATGAAGGATATTATTGTTATCGAAGTGCAACAAAGGTTGACCAGACTTGTTGCGGGGATCATCATCAAATCAAAGAATCCCTACCATGCAGAAAGGGGCCATTCGGCCTGCACTGGCAACCATCCCAACCAGGCCATATCCCCGTAACCCCTCGTATTTATCCTGCTAACCCCCCCGAAACTAAGGGGCAATTTAGCATGGCCAATCAACCTAACCCGCACGTCTTTGGACTGTGGGAAGCAACTGGAGCACCCGGAGGAAACCCACGCAGACACGGGGAGAATGTGCAAATTCCACACAGACAGCCACCCGAGGCCGGAACTGAACCCGGGTCCCTGGCGCTGCGAGGCAGCAGTGCTAACCACTGCGCCACCCCATGATCTATGTGTGTCTTGAACAACTTCTACAGCAAACTCCCATTGATGGTTCAGCCATTTTAGATCAAATACATCACCAGTCAAACCTTTCATGCCTCAATCCCTGACATTGGCTAAATGGTTTCCTATGTTCGACTAGCACCTTTTGGTGCCTACAAACAAGGTACTTATTATGCTTCAGAGAATCAATGACATATATTAGTACCTAAAATAAAGGTTTTATAGTTAATAAAATCATCATGCATATCTTTCTCTATTTCCAACTCCAGCAGTGAAGTCAATAGGAATAGAGAAAGGTACAATAGATGTCTGATTCAATATTGTCCCTTTCACTCTGTTGATCAGTCACTCTTGCTCTCATGGGCTGTAATTCCACCATTAAGAGGTGAGAAAGCTGTGCTTTTGGAACTGGAATCTGCATTGCATTAGTACCTGCCGTGTGCAAGTGAAGATGGTTTCCCAGGTTTGTATTTTTGATTGCATTCGTAGTTTATGCTGGAATCAGTTGAAATATGTTTTGCAACTATTGATGATATCGTCACCGGAGGTGGTCATTCCAAAGGTGATGTCAAAGGTTGTGTTGTGGGGGATGCCTTACCTGGGACAAGCTGCGGCAGCCGGATCTCTGGCACTGAGTCTGGTTCTGCAGCGCAGAAGGGAGGGTGGAAGAAGAGGAGAGCGGTAGTGATAGGGGACTCGATTGTCAGAGGTACAGACAGGAAGTTCTGACAGAGACTCCCGGATGGTTTGTTGCCTCCCAGGTGCGAGGGTCAGGGATGTCTCTGATCGCGTGCACAGCATTCTGAAGTGGGAGGGTGATCAGCCAGATGTCATGGTACACATTGGTACCAATGACGTAGGAAGGAAGAGTGAGGAGGTCCTGAAGTCTGAGTATAGAGAGCTTGGTAGGAAGTTAAAAAGCAGGACCCCGAGGGTAGTAATCTCAGGATTGCTACCTGTGCCACGTACCAGTGAGGGTAAGAGTAGGATGCTCGGGCGGATGAACATGTGGCTGAGGAACTTGTGCAGGGGTCAGGGTTTCAGATTTCTAGATCATTGGGACCTCTTCTGGGGCAGGTGGGACCTGTACAAGAGAGATAGGTTACACCTGAACTACAAGGGGACCAATATACTTGCAGGGAGGTTTGTTAGTGTTATTGGGGAGGGTTTAAACTAGATTTGCAGGGGGATGGGAACCAAAATGCCAGAGCAGATAGTGGAGCAGGGGTGAAAATAAATGATGTTAATAGTTCATGCAAAATCACAAATAGAAGGGTTGTGTGTGGTGGTAATAATCTTCTGAGGTGTGTCTATTTTAATGCCAGGAGTATTGTGGGGAATACAAGCTGAGGGCGTGGATCGACACATGGAATTATGACATTATAGCCATTAGTGAAACTTGGCTACAGGAGGGGCAGGGCTGGCAGCTCAATGTTCCAGGGTTCCGATGTTTCAGACGTGATAGAGGCAGAGGGCTGAAGGGTGGGGGGGTGGCATTGCTAATCAGGGAAAATGTTACAGCAGTGCTCAGGCAGGACACATTAGAGGGCTTGTCTACCGAGGCCATATGGGTGGAGCTGAGAAACAGGAAAGGTATGACCACATTAATGGGGTTGTATTATAGACCACCCAATAGTCAGCGAGAATTGGAGGAGCAAATCTGCACAGGGATAGCAGACAACTGCAGGAAACATAAAGTTGTGATAGTAGGGGATTTTAATTTTCCACATATAGATTGGGACTCCCATACTGTTAAAGGTCTAGACGGGTTAGAGATTGTAAAATGTGTTCAGGAAAATTTTCTAAATCAATATGTAGAGGTACCGACGAGACAGGAGGCATTAGATCTCCTATTAGGAAACAAGTTAGGACAAGTGACGGAAGTGTGTGTAGGGGAACACTTTGGTTCCAGTGATCATAAAGCCATTAGTTTCAACTTGATCATGGATAAAGATAGATCTGGTCCTCGGGTTGAGGTTCTAAACTGGAAAAAGGCCAAATTTGAAGAAATGAGAAAGGATCTAAAAAGCGTGGATTGGGACAGGCTGTTCTCTGGCAAGGATGTGATTGGTAAGTGGGAGGCCTTCAAAGGAGAAATTTTGAGAGTGCAGAGTTTGTATGTTCCTGTCAGGATTAAAGGCAAAGTGAATAAGAATAAGGAACCTTGGTTCTCGAGGGATATTGGAACTCTGATAAAGAGGAGGGAGATGTGTGACATGTATAGGCAACAGGGAGCAAATAAGATGCTTGAGGAGTATAAAGTGCAAGAAACTACTTAAGAAAGAAATCAGGAGGGCTAAAAGAAGACACGAGGTTGCTTTGGCAGACAAGGTAAAGGATAATCCTAAGAGCTTCTACAGGTATATTAAGAGCAAAAGGATAGTAAGGGATAAAATTGGTCCTCTTGAAGATCAGAGTTGTTGGCTATGTATGGAACCAAAAGAAATGGGGGAGATATTAAATGGGTTTTTTGCCTCCGTATTTACTAAGGAAACTGGCATGGAGTCTATGGAAATAAGGCAAACAAGTAGGGAGGTCATGGAACCTATACAGATTAAAGTGGAGGAGGTGCTTGCTGTCTTGAGGCAAATCAGAGTAGATAAATCCCCAGGGCCGGACAGGGTATTCCCTCGGACCTTGAAGGAGACTCGTGTTGAAATTGCAGGGGCCCTGGCAGATATATTTAAAATGTCGGTATCCACAGGTGAGGTGTCGGATGATTGGAGGATAGCTCATGTTGTTCTGTTGTTTAAAAAAGGCTCAAAAAGTAATGCGGGAAATTATAGGCCGGTAAGTTTGACGTCAGTAGTAGGTAAATTATTGGAAGGAATATTAAGAGATAGGATCTACAAATATTTGGATAGACAGGGACTTATTAGGGAATCAACATGGCTTTGTGCGTGGTAGGTCATGTTTAACTAATCTATTAGAGTTTTTCGAGGAGGTTACCAGGAAAGTGGATGAAGGGAAGGCAGTGGATGTTGTCTACATGGACTTCAGTAAGGCCTTTGACAAGGTCCCGCATGGGAGGTTAGTCAGGAAGGTTCAGTCGCTAGGTATACATGGAGAGGTAGTGGAGGTAGAGCCAGAGAGCGGTAGTGGAGGATTGCTTCACTGAGTGGAGGCCTGTGACTAGTGGTATGCCACAGGGATCAGTGCTGGGTCCATTGTTGTTTGTCATCTATATCAATGATCTGGATGATAATGTGGTAAATTGGATCAGCAAGTTTGCTGATGATACAAAGATTGGCGGTGTAGTGGACAGTGAGGAAGGTTTTCAAAGCTTGCAGAGGGATTTGGACCAGCTAGAAAAAGGGCAGGTGGAGTTTAATGCAGACAAGTGTGAGGTATTGCACTTTGGAAGGACAAACCAAGGTAGAACATACAAGGTAAATGGTAGGACACTGAAGTGTGCAGTAGAACAGAGGGATCTGGGAATACAGATACATAATTCCCTAAAAGTGGCGTCACAGGTAGATAGGGTCGTAAAGAGTGCTTTTGGTACATTGGTCTTTATAAATCAAAGTATTGAGTATTGGAGTTGGAATGTTATGGTGAGGTTGTATAAGACATTGGTGAAGCCAAATTTAGAGTATTGTGTGCAGTTTTGGTCACCTAATTACAGGAAGGATATTAAGGTTGAAAGAGTGCAGAGAAGGTTCACAAGGATGTTGCTGGGACTTGAGAAACTGAGTTACAGAGAAAGGTTGAATAGGTTAGCACTTTATTCCCTGGAGCGTAGAAGAATGAGGGGAGATTTGATAGAGGTGTATAAAATTATGATGGGTATAGATAGAGTGAATGCAAGCAGGCTTTTTCCACTGAGGCTAGGGGAGAAAATGACTAGAGGACATGGGTTAAGGGTAAGGGGGGACAAGTTTAAAGGGAATATTAGGGGGGGGCTTCTTCACACAGAGAGAGGTGGGAGTTTGGAATGAGCTGCCAGAGGAGGTGGTGAATGCGGGCTCACTTTTAACATTTAAGAAAAACTTGGACAGGTACATGGATGAGAGGGGTGTGGAGGGATATGGTCCAGGTGCAGGTCAGTGGGACTAGGCACAAAAATGGTGCGGCACAGGCAAGAAGAGCCAAAAAGCCTGTTTCTGTGCTGTAATGTTCTATGGTGACACGCTATTAAATCTAGATAAGTGCACATCTTTGAATGAAAAATCTGTGACTGGAAGTTGATGCAGTTAGCTATTCAACCACAGGCAGAAATGTCCTTCAAGACTACCACTCCTCTGATTCACCAACTTTTCATTTCCATATCTATAATGTTCCAGTAATCTGAATAATTTAATTCTAAAGCTATTCAAAAAATCAGGAATTAATTTAATTGGTGCAATTATATTTAAGCACCAGGCACTTTGTACATAGGAACATTCAATGAAAAGGTTGTGATAGTACTGGGAACACCCAGCGACAGCTTTAGAATTAATTCCAATATCCCGTAGTGCCTTACTCTTTGTTGCATGGTGCTCTAACTATGTGAGGGTCTCATATTTCTTTGTATAATTTCAGCTGTCTCTAAGTATTTATAGATCAGCCAGTCTAGGGGAGGGTACACCAAAGACCAAGTAATCCTGTCAGGTCTACAATGAGAATGGAAACTTTTCCAATTATGTCCCAGCAATGAGTTGGCTGCAGTAAGCGTTAATAATGATTTTTATTTACTGTACATGTGGATATCTGGTGTGGAATGCTGTGCAGTGTATCCAGTTCTGCATCAACTTGAAGCTAATGTGATGATGGGCTTAGCCTGAAATAACTGCGATCCACCCCAATAACCCTCTGTGGCAGCCTTAACTCGAGGGCAACACTCGGAGTTGGGAGGTCACATGTTCAGAACCCTAGCCTAAAGACTTCAGCACAGTACGCAGAGCGAAGGTGCACGGTCAAAGATGCTGAAGTTCAGGTGAGATGTTAAACCGAGGCTTACAAGGATGTTGCTGGGGGATATGGTCCAGGTGCAGGTCAATGGGACTAGGCACAAAAATGGTTCCCTTTCTGCTCCCTCAGGTGGATGCAAAATAACTCATGGTACTTTTCAGAGGAAAGCTGGGTTGTCTTGGTGTCCTGGCCAACATTTATGCCCCAAAGGTCACTAAAACAAATGATCATGGCGTGACCCTTACTTTGCTCAAATTAACTATTGCGTTACCCTACATTACAACGTGCTTTGGAACATTCTTGAAAAGGTATTTTAAAAACTTAAGTTCCCTCTGCTTATTCTTTATAATATCTTTTGTTGAACTGCAGTGAGAAAAAACCCAACAAATAAAATGTTAGGATTACAACCGAGTTGATTATGGGGTGACTGAACAGTTCAATTTGAATGCCTTTTAAAAATAGCTGTACACGGGAGTACGCCTGCATCGACTATCATTGTACATGATACAAGGCTTAAATACATTGCTTTTTATTAATCCATGGGTAGTAGGCATCAATGGGAAGGCCAGCATCTCACATTTTTGTAAAACTATACTTTATTTGTAAAATATCTGAAGGAACATTACAAACATTTCCAAAAGGCTGTCATAAACAGTGCAATAATACTCAGGTTCTCTACCTACGTTATGTTGCACTCTTGAAACGCTTTAGTACAGTCAAAGAAACATTACAGACATTTCAAAATGGTAATTACAAATGGTGCAAAGGTATTTAGGTTGCCAGCACGGATCAGGTTGCATCAAGGTGCTTCTGTACATGTAATATCCACTGTATGCATTCAATGCGAGTCATGTGGCCCCCAGTGGAGTTCTATACAATTCCACTCTCCTCAGTTCAGAGTGACTGAAGGGTCTTGGACAGCAACCTTCCCTCATTGGACTTCTGTGGCAGCCGCCCCAAGCTTGTGCATCCCTCAGCACGCAGACCTGGGCTTTGGAATGTGCCAGTCTGCAACACTCGGAGGACGATTCTTTTAACCGGAAGATCAACAAGGTTTGTGTGGAAAAAGGAATGTCTTTCACGGAGTTAGCGATCCTCCAGTAACAGCTGCTGTCTTGATGCGTCTCTGGGAACATCCCTTATAGCACAGGGTCCTGTGGCACGGTCCACAATTGCCTGTGACACAATTTAATGGCTCATTAGGCTATTTTGGAGGCAAGTGAAGTGTCAGTCACATCACAGTAGGTCTGGAGTCATGTATAAACCCAAGAATGGCAGATTTCCTTTCCTAAAAAAGATCAGTGAACCAGATGGAAATGTGGAGGTTTTACGATGACCGTTACGGAGAATAGGTTTTTATTTCAGATTTATTTGCTGTAAATGCATCATGATGGGTTTTTGAATACATGTCTTCAGCTCACTAGTCCGAGCCCTTTGGTGCTGGTACCCAACCACTTGAATACTAGTCTAAGGAAAACATTTATTTCTAATAAACCAATAACCAGCTCGCAACAGTAACATCTTTCCAATGCTCTGCACTCTCTGATATATAAAGAGTAACTGTATACTTTTCTTTATTATAGAGTATGGGTGCTGTGTGCCAATCACTTCAGTAGTGCTACACGATGCACTGGGACACCTGGGAAGAAGCTAAACTCATTTATTCTATTTCACTTGGACTGAACTGAAAGGATTTTCTTTAATTTCTCTTACCATGCATCTTAAGTTTGCTGAATTATAGTTTCCTGTCTGTCTCCAACTTCAGCTCTTAGCAAGTAGTCACTGTACCTTAGGCAAAGGAGGTTCAGAACTGCCTAATAATGCACTGTTATTTCAATATAGGTCTGCCTCAAGTCTGTAAAAATGTGTTCACGTAGGTTTACAATATGGTAATAAATTATTGTATCTCAGAGCACCTCGTTATGTAGCAGATATCACAACTGACAAAATAGGATCATATTCAATATCCAATAGTCATCACCGACACTTGTATTTTACAATAAAATTTCGACTGCCTACCTTTGTGCTTCTCAATTCTTTCATCATCTGGTGGAACCATCTTTCCCCATTAATACCAGATGATGGTGCCTTTAAATTACTTCTCCAGGAATAATAATACACTATAGGCATTAGGGAGCGATACAACGGAGATTAAGAACAAGTTTAAGTTTATTTAAAAAGTGTCACAAGTAGGCTTGCATTAACACTGCAATGAAGTTACTGTGAAAATCCACAATCTGCTGCCTGTTTGGGTACACTGAGGGAGAATTTAGCATGGCCAATGCACCTAACCTGCACGTCTTTCAGACTGTGGGAGGAAACCCACGCAGACACGGGGAGAACATGTAGACTCCGCACAGTGACTCAAGCTGGGGATCCAAGCAGAGTCCCTGGTGCTGTGAGGCAGCAGTGCTGATCACTGTGCCACGGACAGGGCTTGGAATGTAACATTCCTGTAAAGGTTTTCACTTCTATCCTAAAACCCACACAAACTCATGAATTTCAAAGCTTTCAGAAAGCAATCTTTTCATCAATAATGGTTTCCCTGCTAGTGTCTTCATTCCAATACCAATATTTACAGTTTATCCCCTTTCTATTCATAGTCTTTTTAATAATCAGAATGGAATTCATAAAGAAAAATTACATCTACAGCTATAACTAACTCTCGATGCCCAATACATGGTTCCAAATTAGTGGAATGATCACTCCCTTGGTATGTTGGTGCTATGGGTGACACAGGCATTTGCACCTTCTGAAGCTTAGTGAAGCATTGTGCAATGTGGAGCTGAGCTTGAGGTTTATTGACCTGTGTTGACTGTAGCTGATCTCTGCTGGGAAAAGCAGCAGAGATGCCACCATTGGTATCCACACTTACGTACTAGCAAGGTCGAGGGTGGAAGGGGGCTGTTGGGACTGGGCCAGATTACCCAAAGCTCATACTCTCATGCACTAGTTTGGAATTAAACTTACTTGTACGTGGAGAGAATCGGTTGTCTTTTACTTGCCACAAGTTACAGAAAACTAGAGTTCAAAGATAAAGGAGTGTTTGCTGAGAAAGCACTGAAATACCCATGATGTGGAATATTGAAAAATATCAGTCATGCCATTAACTATAGTCGATCCTTGCAATGAATGGCTGTTGGTGGACTTTCTCCCATCATGGGCATGTTCTCAGAAATCAATCCAATATACTGAAATCAATAATGATTATTTTTGTCTAATTGAGGTAATCTTATGTTGGAATATTTAATTTTCCTTAATTAGCACCATCTGCACCTATATCTTCATCACATCGAAACAAAAACATGTATCAAGGTACCTAGGACTCATGGCCCATTCCTTAGGCCCTTGGAAGCTGCTTGGTCATTTGATAAGATCACGGCTGATCTGTGTGTGTGGTCTTAACTCTACTTTCCTGACAGGCACCCTCCCCATTACAATTGTCAACCAAACATGTATCTAATGCTGCCTGGAATTCAGTGACTCAGCCTCCATTGCCTTCTGGGGAAGGGAATAGTTTCGGGTGAAGAAAACCCAGCGAAAAAATATTCTCATCTCTGTCTTATTTTTTAAACAGTGTCCCCTCGTTCTAGTCATCCCCACAAGAGGAAACATCTTCCCAGTATCCATCCTATCAAGTCTCCTCAGGATCTTCTATCCTTCAGTAAGATCACCTCTCATCCTTCTAATCTCCAATGGATACAAGCACAACCTTTCATTCCAGCAATGCAGGAAGTGACCTCTCTCTGAACTGTTTCTAAAGCAATCACATCCTTTTTTCAGATAAGGAAACCAAAACTGTGATTATGGCAAAATAGTCTATTTGTAGTTTTTCTTATTCATTAGTATGGACCTGGAGATTTGAAATTTGCTATTCTTGGTTTTGTTGCCTCATTGTTGGCTAACTTTTAGATGAAAACAAGATTAGTATCTAGTTGTGGTCTATGTTACAGATCATCAGATTACAATGAGGCAACGGCTGCTGACCTGTGCAAATAGGTTTGGGACGTCTGCTCGAGTACAAAACATAATTATCATCAGTTATTTGGGAACTAACTGGGCATAGGAGCAAAACAGTTTCCTTTCTGGACATGCTAATAGATCACCTTTTGACCCAAAGCATGAGGAAGCACGCGGTAGATGATCTGGTGTTGGTCTTTGATGTCCTAGTCTTCATTAAAACCTGTACTCACCCTGGTTACTCACCCTCACTCACCCCCCCTCTTTGGCCTTCATCTGCACTTCATCAAAGGGATGCAGACTTGAAAGGATATGGCCACCATTAGAATTGGCTGGATCAAAAAGCATGACGGTTCCTGCTCTCATTTACAAAAATTACTCACTCCAAAATGGCAGCCCTCCCACCCCCTGCGCTTTTCTTTACTGCAAACCATCTTTGAAAATCCCTCTCCTTTGCTCTCACCTGCAATAAGTGCGATGATTTTATAGGTTTCATTGTCACTAAGTTTGAGGTATCCACTCAGCTGTCTTTGCCATTTCTCTATCCCACTGGCCAAACTGTCTTTAAGAACCCACCCTGTCTAGTCATCATGTGCTCCAATTTCTCTCCTCATGCCCTGAGTTTATTTGTTTATGGATCCACTTTATGCTCCTTCCTAGTTCCACTAAATTGTTGACCATCCAACTCTGCTTCTTGCTTTGTTTGCCAATATTGTTAACTGTACTCTCAACTTATCTACTGTCACCCTGTCCTTCGAATCTGTCATCATCATCACTCTCTTCAAAAAACATTGACCCTTCTATCCTCAAACTCTTGTCCCAATATCCAACCTTCCTTTTCTTTCCAAAGTCCACGAACGTGCTGTTGCCAACTCCCACTGCCCTACATCCCCAAATCTATGCCCATCTTTCCTGGAACTCTCCTCCAATCAGGTTTCTACTCTGCCACATTTCTGAAAACAGCTCTTTATCAAAGGCACAAATGACATCCTGTTACTGTGAAAAAGGTAAACTCTGTCTCCTTATCCTCTTTGAACTATGTGCAACCGTTGACACACTTAGCTACACCATCCTCCTTCAATGCCTCCTCACTGTCATCCACTTGGGCAGGACTGCACTCACCTGCTTCTGTTCTTCTACAATCGTAACCAGAGAAGCACTTCCAATGCTTCTTTTCCTACTTGCTCAGTTACTATTGGTGTCCCCCAAGGATCTATACTTCGCCAGCTCCTATTTATGATCCACATAATGCCTTGGTTATGTCATTTGAAAACACATATGTAGATTGATGACACCCAGTTCTACCTCACCGCTACATCTCTCAATTCTTCCCTATCTCAGGCAGTAGCTCTGGGTTCAAGTCACGCTCTGCTACGGAATGTGGTTTCATAATATGACCAAACTGGTTGACGATCAGCTAGTAAATCTTTCCAATATGCTGGATGGCAGGTGGTCAGAGTGGGAGAGCTTCCTGGTCAGCCATACTGCAGAAGGAAACCCAATGCTGCAGTGCTGCAAGCTTAATCATGGACCAATCCACTGGAAGTCTGTGGGCACCAACGCATAGTACCTGGAGGAGGAGCAAACAATAGGGACCAACGCAGTAAAATGGTAATGGTATATTAAATATAAGGACAGACTGTGTGTGCTGATTGCTATGTTACAGACGACTGAGACAGGGTTTGAGGTGTTCCAAGGCCTTGAATATCAGTAGCTCTGAGAAACTTATCATAGTCCTGAGAACAACGATAAGATTGAGATGTTCAGAAACGTTAAAAAAAAAATCAGTTCATGTCCTGTATAATTTAACAGAGTGCACAAATGTTTGGAATGAATTGTCCCAAGAAATGATCAAAGCTATTCATTGCATGAGCGAATTAACTGCATTCTAATACTGGGTTAGCCAGATAGGAACAAAAAAAAAAGACTTTACACTATCAGCAACGTGCTGCCAAATAATGGTAACATGCATTTAATCCTATTTTTTGGGCATTTTACAGCCTACGTACCTCTCAGAAACAAAAAAGTCTGAATGGCAGGCTTGATTGGCACCCCTTCCACAAACATTCACTACCCCCCTCTGACAAGCAGTGGCAGCCATGTACGCCATCTACAACATGTACTGCAGAAACTCACCAGGGTTCATTAGACAGCAACTCACAAACCCTTGACCGTTACCCAAGCACAAGAGCAGCAGAAACGTGGAAACACCACCACCTGCAAACTTCCCTCCAAGCCGCTCACTGTCCTGACTTGGAAATATATCGCCATTCCTTCACTGTTGCTCGGTCAAAATCCTGGAACTTCCTCCCTCACAGTGCTGTGGGTGTACCTACGCCACAAGGACTGGAGCGGTTCAAGAAGGCAACTCACCACCATCTTCAAGGGCAATTAGGGATGAGCAATAGATGCCCACATCCCAAGAATGAAAAATAAAAGATGTGATCAACGACTTATAATGACCCCAAAGTGGTCCATAGGGTTTTATGAACAAAGACAACATTCTTCACAAGGTTGACTGTACCTATTTATAATGGGAACATGCATGGGATATCACAAAAAATTTGGATCAACTGGTAGCTGTGGCCAAGAATTGAATTGGTGTTGGTTGAGAAGTGGATGAAACGTTATACACAGTACCGAGACCTAGTGTTCCTATACATAAAGGATCAGTGGTTGGAAGTAGGATTCCAAGTATTTACATTGCAGTGGGCTTGGCATTCCTGATGTGTGTGACAGACAGGAAATTCTGGAAAATCTTAGACTTTCTATTAAATATATTAAACTGCCCCATCATGGAGCCTACCCCAGTCCAATGCCGGCAACTCCACATCGTGTATAATACATTGTCATTTACTTAAGAATTAAAAATGGTACAGCCGTTAAGTCTGCAATGATTACAAACAAACTTTTAGCTTCCAATGCACATGTCCAATTTCACACCATGTCAGGATGCAACCAGTTAAGTGTTGCAAAGCAGGGACAGACAGAAGCAAATTTCACTTTGGCTCTAAGATGGCAACAGCACAGTTTTAAAACCTGCTTCAGCTCAGCAAACTAGGTCATTTCAGGATCACAGCAGCTCAGCTATCCCCACAGCCAAAAATATATGACAAGAGTTGCATAGTTTTAGAAAGCTTCAGGAATAGTACACATCAATGTTCCATGAGTGCATTTTATAAATATCACTTTCTAAATACTATTGAAATTTGCAGAGGAGCCACCTCTGCAGTGGTTACAAGCGCAAAACAAAAAAAGTATTAAAAATAAAAGTATTTGACAAGGGATAAAGTTCACAGACAGAAACATGAATAAATTGCTAAGTAGTTGCCAGCATTTCAGCATATGGTAGGCTATTGAGTGGATGCACTTCAGTTATACTATATTATGTCCAGATAAATTTAATGCAACACTACACTGGCACTGGAATGACAGAGCAGTCGAGGGTATTCACATGCAGTATCACAGCCTGACGAGATCGCAATTTAACTTTGTACATATTAAAATTTGTGTTATCTTCAAATTTTAAACCACAGTGAAAATATTTTAGACAATTATAGCCTGGAGAACTATAAACTGTTCCACTTTCATTTATAAAGTTTATTTATTAGTGTCACAAGTAGGCTTACATTAACACTGGAATGAAGTTACTGTGAAAATCCCCGAGTCGTCACACTCCGGCGCCTGTTCGGGTACACTGAGTGAGAATTTAGCACGGCCAATGCACCCTAACCAGCACGTCTTTCAGACTGTGGGAGGAAACCCGAGCACCCGGAGGAAACCCACGCAGACACAGCGAAAACATGTAAACTCCACACAGTGACCGGAGCCAAGAATTGAACCCGGGTCCCTGGCGCTGTGCGGCAGCAGCGCTAACCACTGTGCTACCGTGCAGCGCTAGGCCTAACCTCTAGGCCTTTCTTTTGTTTATTTACTTGTCCTTTTGCTGGTCACAATCATTACTTCGGCCATTTAACCACTCCTGCCCTCCAGCCCATCACAGACTTTCCTCTCCACATTCCCCACCCTATGCCTCACCTGGCTCTGTGTCCGTCTATAAACCATTACGTCCCTAAATTCTGCTAGTTCTAGCGAAAGGTCATGAACCATAACATTAACTCTTGTTTCTTTCTCTCCACAGATGCTGCTGGACCTGAACATTTCTTCCTTTTCTGTTATTCAGTTTAAGTTTCTATTTCTGGCAGTACTTTGCCTTTGCTACGACATTGTTGGCTGTGAATGACTTTCCCAAGAATCCTATTAATTGTAATCCTGTCGGGTTTTGAAGCACGTCTTAATTCTGTGCTGCCACCGTCAGGTTTTACAGATTATTGGTGTGTAGAATGCATTGATAATATAACTGAAAGTCCTGGCCTGGAAGGTTAACTGTGTCAATTATGTACACCAAGACTCAGTCATCGAGAGTTCATTGCGAGCATTATCAGTTTACTGAGTAATAGCTGGTATCTCCTTCAAGTCAGTGTCAACAACATTTTAAATAGAAATTGAAGCCGATGGGACTGAGGTGACAGTGGCTCCGGGACAGAAAGAAGAGAGCAAGCGGGAACAGCTGCTTTTCCAGACTGGAGGAAAGTGGTGTCCCCAGGGAGCACTGCTCCTTTTAGACTTGGGAATAAGTTCTGAAGTTTGCAGAAACTCAAATGTGGCAAAGGCTGAGGAGGGCAGGAACAGACCTGGAGAAGGACAGAGGCAGATGGTGAGGTGGGCAGACAAATTATGAGCTTTTAAGGTCTGAAGTGATTCATTGTCATAGGAAGTGTGTGTCTTGGAGGCAATGCAAAATAAATGGTATAATTTTAAAGTGGGAGCAGGAACAGAGAGACCTGGGGTGGGGAATATTCACCCTTGCTGGGGCGAGGAAGAAGTTGCACTAACGCTAGCGTTTTTCAGGCTCCATCCCACCCTTTTTCCGGAAGTGGGATTGGGATACAGCAGGGCTACTTGCCCACTCGCTACAGGCAGCTGATTAAGCTCGATAAAAACGCTTAAGGCATGTTGAAGGAGACCACAGTTGGGACTTTCCAGTCAGAATCCAGACCCATGCGGGTAGTGGGAGACAGTTCAGCTACGGTAAGGCAGCCTCCCTGTGGTAAACCAGGCAGGTAGAGCTCCCCGCCCCCCCCGCTCCACTCCCTGGGTGCAGTAGCAGGTCACCCAGTGGAGGAGTTCCCCCAATCTACCCGCCCCCCCCCCCCCCCCCTCCCCACCAACACAAATGTAATGACCCTGTTACAAAGGCCATTTTTAATTTTAGATTTGAGAATGTTGCAAAGGGTGTCTCCAGTTTGGGGTGCCTTCTCCTCACTTACCACAGCATCCTGCTGCTATTTTCAAGAAAGGCCTCCTACTGACCATCCAGCTTCAGGAGCCTGCACTCCAACATTAATTGGATGGCATGTTCGTCCACTCGCCGTAACTGATAAACTTGTAGAAAATCAGAGACAGTTGAGCCCAATTGCCACGTTCAGAAGCCAAGGCGTGTGCATTCACAAGTCTTTGAAAGTTCTTGAGGTGGGTGTTAAAAAAAGGAAGATGGCTTTTAAATAAAAGGCACAGAATCTAAAAGCAAGGAATGTGTTTAAGACGACCTGTCTAGGCCTTGGGCAGGACATAGATAAAACGCACTGTCAAGATACCAGGGAGTGAAAAACTCCAGTTACAAGCGGGAGAAACTCAGGTTTTTCTTTGTGAAGGTTAAGGTGAGATTTATAAAAGTGCTCAAACTAGGGAGGTCAAAGTAAATAAAAAACATTTTCAGTGGCAGAAGGCTCAGTTACCAGAGGACAAATTTAAGATAGTTAACAAAAGTAGAGGCAACAGGAAGAAAATAATTTACACATCAAGTGAAGACAATCTGTACTGTCTGAAAGTGTGGAAAAAACATAACTTAAGGAACGATTCCTTCCTGGGATGTCAGCCTTGCTGCCATAGGGTTATAAAACAATTTATATCTATCTTATACTTATAACATCAAGGGTTAATACAAGTTACATGAGAATTAACCAGCAAACTGTGGCTTAACATACCTCACTGCATAATAATGGCAGATGCAACCAAGATGTGGAGATGCCGGCATTGGACTGAGGTAAACACAGTAAGAAGTTTAACAACACCAGGTTAAAGTCCAACAGGTTTATTTGGTAGCAAAAGCCACACAAGCGTTCGGAGCCCCAAGCCCCTTCTTCAGGTGAGTGGGAATTCTGTTCACAAACAGGGCATATAAAGACACAGACTCAATTTACATGAATAATGGTTGGAATGCGAATACTTACAGCTAATCAAGTCTTTAAGATACAAACAATGTGAGTGGAGAGAGCATAAAGACAGGCTAAAGAGATATGTATTGTCTCCAGACAGGATAGCCAGTGAAACTCTGCAGGTCCAGGCAGGCTGTGGGGATTACAGATAGTGTGCCATGAACCCAATATCCCGGTTGAGGCCGTCCTCGTGTGTGGGGAACTTGGCTATCAGTCTCTGCTCAGCGACTCTGCGCTGTCGTGTGCGCAAAGATGCAACCAAGACAGAGTCCATGGATTGCTCAACAATCCACCCAGATGTCAAGAAACAATGGGTGGAATTTTCCAACCTTGCTCGTCCCGAAACTGTAAAATCCCGCGAGGTCAATGGACCTTTCCATGGTCCGCCTCTCTCCCGCTCAGATTCCATGGCAGTAAAATTCTGGCCAGCAAGTTAACCAATCTCATTGAAAGTCTGATTCCCTCAATGGATTCCAGTGTTGGCCTTGGAATTCTAACCACAAAAGCCTCAATGACAGCGCACCACGCAGTGTATCAAACCTGTCTCCCAAGACTCTCTTCCCCTGGATTCCAGAACGTGTACTCAAGCACTAACTCAAGCCGTATTTCAGCTCTTTGGAGCAATAGGATTCTGCTTGGCGTGGCCAAAGGGTTACTTATGCTGAAATGGGCCGCAGCATGGAGTCACCAACCTTCTGCTGCCTTTTTGGATCTTCAGGACTTCTCCTGAGCTCTTTGATAGTCAGGGCTTCTCCTGAGCTCTTTGATCGTCAGGGCTTCTCCTGAGCTCTTTGATCGTCAGGGCTTCTCCTGAGCTCTTTGATCGTCAGGGCTTCTCCTGAGCTCTTTGATAGTCAGGGCTTCTCCTGAGCTCTCTCCATTTAGTCTGCCAACTGATCTTTTCTTGCTTTCATCCTCTTTCTCTAATCTTTCTTTTCAACTTAACTGGGACCTCTTCTTGTTCCCTGCCTGAGAATCTTATCCACAATGGTGTTGCCAGTCACAGTCTGGGTTTTCATGCCCATTTTCAGCAGGTGCACTGGGCCACTCCTCAGTCATAAGAAATTAAAATGCTGAATTACACATGCACAGAAACTCCAAGGCCCGTCAAAACTGGAGTTCCTGACCTCTGTCCTGGAGTAGGTTTCTGTAACAAGTTACATCCTGTACACAAGTCAATATCTAAACAGCAGCAATTGTTTAACTTTTAATATTGAAAACTGTAAAAAAAACACTTCACCAAGCCCCAGCTCCATAAACAAGCAAACTCAAATGTTGAGGAAAGTTAATAACTGTAAGACATTAAAGACAAAAAAGAGCAAGTTAATTACACACTTCAACGCAAGAATATCAAATGAACAAATTGGAGATTGCATCAAAAATGGAGACAGAAATTCAGAATGCATAACTCTGAAATAATAAATTCTCAATAACAGAATTTAATCAACAGGCTATAGAAAAAGCAAGCACTCCTGACTTTTTATTAAAAAGATGAATTTTCCCCATAATGAAGTTGAGACCAAGAGTGGAACCTATCTTCTGCTCTCTCCAGTACTGTATTTGGAGGCATTTAAATGAGGCAAGCAAGCTCTTAAATGGACAACGACTGACCACTTCAGGGCCTTTACCCACTCACCCAGCAATGGGTGGGCCAAATGCCATGGGGGAGGGGGGAGAGGGAGGGTCAGCATGGCATGAAAACCTGCGTGGGCTCTCTGTGGTGAGGTTCAAATTCAGATCAAGGAGCCCAGCATCAGGAAGTGGGTGGTAGATCAACAACACACCCTTGCTGCCAAGTCCCCTCTCCATCCCACGGCCCCCAATTGGTGAAATACCTCCTGCTATCACTTATCTCTGGCTTGGGTCGCTCTGGAATCAGGCAACAACCACCACCTTCCCAGTGATGCTGCTGAGAAAATCAGTTGGCCTGATTAGCTGACAACTGTGGGCAGGATTTTCCTCTCCTGGGGAAGGCCCGCCAGTGACCTCTCAGCAGGTCTTCCCCAGAGGAGGCAACGCAAGTCTCTCACCTGCTCTCCTGCCAGGCGAGACCCACTGTTTCCACAAGATTTCATCCCTAGTTTTAAGATGTCAGAAATAAGTATAGTGGAGCTCCGTTGTAACGTGCCCCGATTTAGCGCGAAATCGGATATGATGCGATGGACCCTTTTTTTTGCTCTTTCGATTTAGCACGACCCCGATAACATTCGCGATGACAATTTTGTGGACCCCGACCGTCGCGTTACAATGGGGCTCCACTGTATTTGGTAGCTATAGTTGTTTTCAATGGCAATAATTCAATCGAGTCCTCCTACTTGAGGTAGAAAGCTGCTTCTTAACATGGGAATTACCCTTCGCAGGTGTTTCCTGAGAGTACACGGAGATTTGAATATTAGTGTTCTTAAAGACTTGACGAATTATTGCAGAAACAATGCCCCATTTCAGTTTGTCCAGTCCACATCCGATCCTGTGGAGAAAACAACAATGCCCTTCAGTTGGACTAGTAATTCAGAGACCCAAGGTTATGCCCTGGGAACCTGGGTTCAAATCCCACCACAGCAGATAGTGAAATGCGAATTCAATAAAAATCTGGAGAAGTCAAAGGGTGGTCATAAAAACATTGACAATTTTCATAAAAACCCATCTGGTTCACCAACGTCCTTTAGTGAAAGAGATCGGCTGTCTTTGCTTTGTCTGGTCTACATGGGCCTCCAAATCCACAGCAATGTGGTTGACTCTTAAACGTGCCCTGAAATGGCCTAGAAAGGCACTCAGTTCAAAGGCAATGTGGGATGGGCATTGCTGACGCAGCAACACCCACATCCCATGAATGAATTTTTAAAAAGCAATGCATTCCTGTGGTGAGGCAGAATCCTAAAGCTAATAGACATGATTTAACACTGAAGGTCACAAGTGACAGGAGCAGGAATAGACAATACATCCCTCGAGCCTGCTTTGCCATTTAACACGATCATGGCTGATCATTCTATTCAAGTCCAATTTCCTGCTTGCTCCCCATTTACCTTGAATCCCACAATGATGGAGCATTCACAACCTCCTGGAGTAGAGAATGACAAAGATTCACAATCCTCTGCAATTTTTCCTCATCCTAGTTCTAAATGATAGAACTCTTACCCTATGACTGTGCACCCATGATTCCACTCAGCTTGAGGAAGCCACTTTTCCAAAAAGGTCTGAGGGGTCGGGTATAAGTTGGTCTTGTGGCACGGTGGGAAGTGCCCCTGTCTCTGAGCCAGAAGCTCCAGGTCCAAGTCTCACCTCAGAACTTGAAGGCCAAGGAAGGTGCGTTCATAACATGGCCAACAGGCTGTGTACCAACCTACAAAATCCTCCCAACACATGCCAATGGCAGGCATTAAGAGAGGGAGACACTGCTGGTCAGCCATGCTTGATGCAAGTGGTACCCTCTTAAGCCTCTTGCAGCAGGCTAGCGACTTGTTGTGGGAAAACCCTCTATTGGAATAGATGAAAATATGCCTTCTGCAGTATTAGGTGCAGGGGGAATGAGATGGCATAGAGAATGTGTGCAAGGGGTGAGGGCTGAAGGATCTTTACAGCCCACCTTGGCACACGATGTGGCTGTCTCCAAACTTTTACCCAGCTCAATTGATCGAATACCATCCCACACCCACCCCCCGCAATGAATCCCACCTTTTGGGCACTTTCTCTTGAGGCAGGTGGGCTGAGCAGGGAGTTTTCCCCAACATCTGCTACGCACCGCAAGAATGAAAAGTCGATGAGTTCTTATCTTGCATATTCACCTTGGTGGAACCTTACTGATTGGAAATCCGGGTATGTTACATCTACTGGCTACCTTTTATCCACCTGAATAGTTACATCCTCAATAGTGATATGATGGCATAGTGGCTATCACTGCTGCCTCAGTGCCAGGGACCTGGGTTTGATTCTGGCCTTGGGTCACTGTGTAGAGCTTTTGCACATTCTCCCAATATGTGTGGGTTTCCTCCCGATGCTCCGTTTTCCTCCCCTACTCCAATGATATGCTGGTTAGGTAGATTGGCTATGCTAAATTGCCCCTTGGTGTCAGGGGAACTAGCAGGGTAAATACATGGGGTTAAGAGGATAGGGCCTAGATGGGATTGTTGTCGGTGCAGCCTCAATGGGCCGAATGGCCTACTTCTGCACTGTAGATTCTATGATTCTAAAAAACCTAAAATTTGCCAAAACAGAATTTTCCTTCTGTAAAGCACATTTGTTCTGCCTGATTACACTATGATTTTCTCAGTGCACTGTTAAGACTTCCTTAGTAATAAATTTCAGCAATTTCCCAATAACTGATTTTTTGAAAAGCAGTGTTGCATTTGCTAATATCCAAGCTGCTGGGACTGTTTTGGAGAATTTTGGATAATTAATCAGACCATCCATCCCCGCAGTTACTTCTTCTGGAACCCTGGGAAGTAGGGCATCAAATGGAGGGGATTTGTTGGCTCTTAGAAACAGGAGTAGGCCATTTGCTGCTTCGAGCCTGCTCTGCCCTTCATTATGATCGCGGCGTCTGATCATCCAACTCAATAGCTTGACCCCGCCTTCCCCACCCCTCAAATGTCCTTCGATCTCCCTCGCCCCAAGAACTATATCTAACTCCCCTTTGAAAACATTCAATGTTTTGACCTCAACTGCTTTCTGTGGAAGTGAATTCCATAGGCTTACCATCTGCCTTGCATTTGCCCACTCACTCACTCACTCAGCTTGTCAAAATTACACCGAACCATGGAATCCCTCCAGCGCAGAAGGAGGATGGCCATTCAGCCCATCATGTCTGCACCAACAAACAAGCATCTTATCCAGACCCACCCTCCCCCACCAACGCATCCACTATTTCTAGGTCTGCATCCTTAAGTACACTTGGATGCAGATTATCAGGCCCTGGGATTTAAGGCTGATAAATCCCCATCAATTTCCCCAACACCATTTCTTTACTAATACTCATTTCCTTCAGTTCCTCCCGCTCACTGTGTTCCCCACCATTTCTGGTATGTTATTTGTGTCCTCCTTTGTGAAGGCAGAACCAAAGTATGTATTTAGTTGGTCAGCCATATCCTTGCTCCCCATTATAAATTCCTGCATCACTGTAAGGGATCTACATTGGTCTTCACCAATCTTTTCCTCTTCACATATATACAGAAACTTTTACAGTCAGTTTTTATGTTCTTGGCAAGCTTATTTTCCCCTTAATCAATCCCTTATTCCTCCTTTGAATTCTAAACTGCTTGCAGTCCTCAGCTCTGTTGTTTTCTATTTGGCCAATATGTATGCCTCTTCCTTGGATCTAATACTATCTCTAATTTCGCTTGTAAGCCATGGCTTAGCCATCTTTTGTTTCATTTCTGTGCCAGACAATGATAAACAATTGCTGAAGTTCACCCATGCACTGCTTGAATATTTGCCATTGCCTTTCTATCCCTTTAGGTAACGTTTCCCAGTCCATCATTGTCCTCTAATTTTTCCAATAAGCTTTTCCTCTGCTAATAATGAATAATTTAAGCTTAAGAGCTTCTTGGTTACTCTCCATTTTTGGTATGTAATTGATATCACAGTATTGTTACTGAGCGGGAGATCATTCAGCCCATTGTGTCTGCACCGGCTGTCCAAATGAACATGACTTTGTACCATTCCCCTGCTTGGTTCTCCCGTGTCCTATACACAGTTTCCATTCAAATAACCATCTAATGCCTCGATTGAACCTACCTCCACCGCACTTCCTTGCAGTGCATTCCAGAACCAGTATTTTTTACTGAAGATAGACACACTATTTCAATGCTACTGTTTCCCCTCCCCCCCCCCTCCCTCATTCCGATGATCATTTCTGCTATCTGTACTTCGAAGGAACGAACCTGCCTCCCTTTCATATTCTTGTCAAAAATCTTATCTGGTTTTATATTCCTAGTACACTCTTTCTACATTTATCTTTTTCTCAACCTTTCGATTTGCTAAAACTCTCCCAATGAGGCCAAGTACTATTTTGAGCAATATTACAAGCTTCTTTTAACCTATTATCCTTCACGTCCTGCTAAGTGACAAATTAATCTTTGTTGAGTTTTTGTTTTTTTGATTACAAGTAAAGTTAAAATTTATTTATTAGTCACGAGTAAGGCTTACATTAACACTGCAATGAAGTTACTGTGAAATTCCCCTAGTCGTCAACACTCCGGCACCTGTTCGGGTCAATCCACCTAACCAGCACGTTGTTCAGACTGTGGGAGGAAACCGGAGCACCCGGAGGAAACCCACGCAGACACGGGGAGAACGTGCAAACTCTACACAGACAGTGACCCAAGCTGGGAATTGAACCCAGGCTCCTGGCGCTGTGAGGCAGCGGTGCCAACCCATTATTTATTTGTATTGCATATTTTGAATTGTTTCTTTAAATGTTTCCCTGTTTATTTACCACCATACCTTTTAGTCTATAATCAACCTTAGACAGCTCTCCTCACAAATGTAAACAAAGCCAATTACATAATTCCGATTCTTCTTTGGGACTGGAGTAGGACGCTCAAATTTAATTTGGAATTCAATTGTATTATGATCACATTTTCCCACCAGATCTGCGACAATGACACTAATTAAATCTAATTTAACTCGTTAAACCTAGTTAGTTCCACAATATATTGTTCCAGGAAACTGACTAAAAATATTCCACAAACTCATTGCCCAGACCACCTTTGCTAATTTGATTTATCCAGTCTCCATTAAGATTAAAGGCTGTCATAATTATTGCACTGCCGTTGTTCAAATTATTTCTTGCTTGACACTCCGTTCCGGAGCCAGTAAGTAACTCCCACCTGACCCTAGTTATTTCTAATATCTATCCAAACTGATTCTACTTCCTGATCTCTCTCTCATGACTATTCTTACATTACTCAAGGCTTCTCCTCCTCTTACATTTTGCCTTTCTTTTCAAAATGTTGTGTACCCTGGAATATTTATTTTCCAACTTAGTCACCTTGTAACCATGGGCAGAATTCTGCCACCTGGGGCTAAGTCCCAGGGCAGGAGAAGGGACAGGGAGAGTTTCCTGGGGCAGAGGGCATCAGGTGACCACGTCACATCTTTTGGCCTTGATCATTAATTATGCATTTGGGAGCCTTGCTCCATTTTGTCCGGTGGTGCAGGCTTGATGGCACTCATCCTGCCGTCATATCTGGTTGTCATATTTAAAAAGATGCCCAATGTCGTTGAAAAAGAGGGAGCTCCTTAATGACTGAAGCTGGAAGAGCCATTTGATATATGCCCACCCTTCCTGTATTGTGTTGTTCCAGGGTCCAAGGCCATTGGTGACCTCCATCACAAACACTGGAGGCAGCCCCAGGCCTTAGTCAGGCAAACCCCAACTTTTGCATGCCACCTTTTTGTTTAGCGCATCTTTACACCCACTGGGGGGAAGTGGTGGAAGGATTTTCGAGCTGACTATCAGCCTGTTAAACTGCGTTGTGAACCTTCCTTCCGTGTGCAGCACGTTCTGGTGTTGGATTCAAACCCGGAGCTTCTGGTCCACAGGTAACAGTGTAACCGCTCTGCCAAAGGCTTGTTTTGAACCAGTGTGTATTCTTGCTAGTGCTGCAGAGAATTGGGCATGGGGCTTCAGCTGCATCGCGTTCGTGGAATTCAAATCGATTAGCCCCCAGACCCAATCCCCCATGGCAGATACGGCTGCTATTAAACACCAACGCAAAACTGATTTTGTGAGCCTCCTGTTGGAAGTCTTCCTCCTCCACTCGCCATTGTTCTCACCAGTGACAGCACCAGGGACAATTCTACCCCAGGTTTCTGAAACGGCAATTGGATCCAAGCAATTTAATCTACATTTGTGTCACTCGTTTACCTATCATAACGCCTAGTCCAGAAAGAGCCTTTTTCTTTACACGAACCGTATTCACTGATACGCTATTACTGTTAAACTCGGTTCCCACCTCTGCTCATCTTTAGCCAAATCCCTGCTCTATTGCTTCCAATTCTCCTGTCACCTGATCCCTTTCACTTTGTTTAAAGTCTCTCCTTCCAATCTGCACAATTTCTCTCACCTAGGTTAGTGGCGATATAGAATATATGATGTGATCAGATCAATCTTCAGAGCTTTAGGCTTCAGTGGATTGAAGCCACAGTCTATGGAACCTGCTTTTGGTCAATGTGAATGAACACCATTATTGGTCAACGTCTTTGCCCTCTACACAGTTCAATTAATATGTAAAGTTGTTGCGCTGTGGCTGCATATTTGAAGTACCCAGCGTGTGTTTTTTTTTCTAATGGGGCAAACCAGAAGAAATGATATATTTGATAAATGGAAAAGTGGACAAAACAAATTTAAATTTCCTATTTGTACCTGGGCATTGAGATGTGCGTGACTTCATTATTCAGGCAGTGACTCTTCATGGCCTCCAGGCTGCTCTGCAGACTGTCATAAGTTGGCTTGTGATAGTACTTTTGTTTCGTAATCTACAAATATAAAACCACTTGATATCAACCAAGCAATATTCACAGTTTAAATGCCCTTGTAACTCTCACATAGCATGAGCAATGCAATGATGAGTGGGTATTAAATATTTAGAACCATAGTGCTGAAGGAGGTCATCGAGTCTGCACCGACCAGAATCCCACTCAGGCCCTACCCCCATAACCCTACCTAGTCTCCCTGATACTAAGGGGCAATTTAGCATTGCTAATCCACCTGACCCGCACATCTGTGGAATGTGGGAGGAAACTGGAGCACCTGGAGGAAACACTGGGAGAATGTGCAGACTCCGCACAGTCAGTGACTCAAGCTGGGAATCGAACCAGGGTCCCTGGTGCTGCGAGTTGAAAGGCAAAGCTATTCTGAATAGTTTGACAGTGGTCGGGCATTGCACAAGGTTAACATCTATTTGAACACAGAAGCTGCACTCTTAACAAGTGGCTTTTTGCATTCTTGAAATCGCGAAGTCAGAACCAAAGTAAGATTAAAAGAGATTAATGTGCGTCAGTGAAGCACAACCTACCTTCATATTTTAATTCTACCTATTAGTGTTTGGAAATTTCACACTGAACTGCTTTGGGTGGAGCAATGCTAAACAATGGCATCGTAACCTCTTAGCACAAGTACAGCAAAATGCAGTAAAGCGCCCTGCAGCAATGGAAACTATTCCTCCTCGGCACTCTGCCATACAAATAGTGTGGCAATGCATTATTTTAGGATCATGACATGACTTTAGGACTTCATGCTATTGTCTTGGGTCAATGTTTATCCCTCAACCATCAATAACAGATTTTGAAAGTAAAGACAAAAAATGCTGGATATACTCACCAGACAGGAAGCATCTGTACAGAGAAACAGTTAACATTTCAGGCCAATGACCTGAACTATTAACTTTCTCCAGCATTTCTTGTTTTTATTTCAGATTAAGCCACTCGCTGCAGTTTGGGGATCTTGCTGTGTGCAAATGGGCTACTGTTTTCCCCCACAACAGTAACTACATTTCAAGAAGTATTTAATTGTCCTGAAAGGTATCACACAAATGCAAGACATTTTTCTTTCACTTGTTTTTAAAAAAAAATTCATTTACAGAAATGCAGGTGTTACCAGCTAGGTCAGCATTTATTGCCCATCCCTAGTGGGCCACAAGGTGGTGGTGGTGGGCTGCCTTCTTCAACTGTTGTAGTCGCTGAGGTGTAGGTACACCCACAGTGCTGTTAGGGAGGGAATTTCAGGATTTTGACCCAATTTTGTAACAAAATCTTGGCATTTAGCATAACATTCTAGAAAATCTGCCTGACATTGTGTGAAACAGAGTTCAGGATTGATTAGTACCATGCTCAAAGTGAGCCACTCCTTTGAAGATATGCTGAGGACAACATTGACTGTACAGACCCAAACACGATGGCCGGAGTTCTCCCATCCCGCCTGCCACTGGAATTTTAGCCGGTGGGTTGCGGACAATGTGAAATCCCATTGACAGTCGGACGGGAATTTCTGGCTTTTAGGCCAGCGCGGCTGGAGTATTCCATCCTATGCTTCTACTCAACTGCTAAATACAACATTTGTACAAAAAAAAATTGTACAAAAAGCAACAAAGTCCTTAACAAGCTGGGATTATCATCCATCCACCACACACAAAAATAAAGCAGAGCTGCCCATCAGTAGCTGGCTTTGTCCAGCTGTTGGATTGATTGTTTTTTAAACAAAGGATGTGAGCAGGATAAATTCAACTAAAAAAAAAAATTACTAATGCAAAATTTGTCAGATCGACAAACTAAGGGGAGGCGGGGGAAATACTTTCATTTCCTGATATGGGCAATTTTTAAAATTTCTACAAATTTGCATTGCGCTGCATATTAGAAACTAGAAATAGGCCATTCGGCCCCTCAAGCTTATTCCATATAAAGAACAAAGAAAATTACAGCACAGGAACAGGCCCTTTGGCCCTCCAAGCCTGCACCGACCATGCTGCCCAACTGAACTAAAACCCCCTACCCTTCCGGGGACCGTATAAAGAACAACTTTCCATCTTTTCATTCGATCAGCCAATCTAAATCACAACTCTCTTTACCTACTTTGTTCCATGCCCCTTAATACCTTTCCGAATAAATTTTCAATTGGACCCAAGTCTCAGCTTTCTGTGACTTGGGCACCTTGGCGTCACTTCACTCCTATCGAGTGCTGCCATGGGCAGGGTGGAGCGGAGGTAGGCTTCCAGAGGAAGCGTGGGGTGAGTTCCTAGGGAAGGGAGGGGTGGAGAGCAATGGCAAACTAGAGAGTCTGGTAGGCGAATGTCTCATTGTATGGGGGACAAGACAGGTGGCTCGGATTACAGGAGGGGGCAGGATCAGAGGGGGCATGGGGATGGTAACCAGTGGTGACTCCGATGGGAGGGAATGCACATGGAGATGGATGGTTATCGGGTCCAAGGTAACGGGGCAGGGAGGTTCAAGACTGACAGAGGGGAGAGGAATGCTGATATTGGGTGGGTCAAGGGTGAAGTAGGAAGGTGGGGGGTGACAGGGGGAAGAGTAGATGGTGGTGAAGTGAGTTTGAAAAGGTGACACACGCCATTTTTCAAAACTGACCTTGACTATGCTGTTGGTGAGGTTCCTTGAGGTGGGAGGAGGGTCCTTTTGGTGAGTGAAGTTTAGGGTCAAATTATGAGGCAACAGGATCTCAAAGATGCTCATTTGTGGTGGCCAATTGTTCAGCCCGCATTGAAACAGGTTTGTTCCCAACTCGTGGGGCTCATAAATAAAGATCATAGCAAGGTATGGAGCTGCCATTCATTTTGTGCTATTTGCCATCAGCTGCATCAGGGGCAGGGTTAGAGGGAGGTAGAATGCTTCCCGGGGCACGACTGGTGGAGGGCAGTCAATGCCAAAGCCACCTTTGTGTGTCCCAGGATGTGGTTGCTCACATCTGCCAGTTTCTCCAATACAAGCTGCGGACACTCAAGACTCTGGCAGAGTGATGCAAAATGCTTGGCCTGCAATGAGTGAATGTCTGTCCCTGTGCCCTTTAAATATGGTACCAGGACTTTCGACCCCATGAGACAACGATGGGGTGGCTGACTCCCTGCCCACATTTGCCACAAGATTTGCCATGCTCCCTCAAATTACAGAGTTGAAAAGGGCACGGGTTCACCCACCCTCCCGCCAGCGGAAATCTCGCCGACTTTCCCTCACCACCGGGCTTAGGCCCCAGAGTGGAAAATTCCACCCAACGTTTCAAGTCCAATATGATTTTATTTTCTGAACTGAATTGGGGTGGAAATGCGATGGGTTTTATGCCATTGAAAAAGCAGGTGGGATAAAAAGAAAAGGTCAGGGATAGGTTAGAGGGCGAGGGAGATGAGATGCCATGGGACAAGGCAAAGCGAGTGTTAATGGTAGCAGAAAACAAGCACTGGTGCAGAGTAGATGCTAAATGCAGAATAAAGATCATTTGAAAGCAAAACCACAAGAACAAGATATAGACTGGCACTGGGGGGGAAAATCAAAATAGAGGACAGAATTCATGCTCTGAAGTTGTTGAACTCAATGTTGAGTCCAGATGCAAAACATCTAATCAGGAGATGAAATGCTGTTCCTCTAGCCGGTGTTAGGTTTCACTGGAACATTTAGCAGGCCAAGGACAGAAAAGTGTGTGTGACAGCATGATGGTGAACAGAAATGGCAAGCTACTGGAAAGTCTGAGTCATGCTTGAGGACCAAGTGGAGGTGTTCCACAAGCGATCACCTTGTCTCTGTTCTGTGTCCCCCCCCTCCGTGTCAAGGAGAATGCATGGTGAACAGCAATTACAATCCACTAAATCAAAAGAAGTGCAAGTAACGGAAGGAGTCTTTGGACAATGAGGAGATAAAGGGTTAATATACTTATTCTACATCCTGTGAATTTTAAATTCTTCAAATAAACAATTCCAGTGCCCAAATTCACTTCATTACCAAGTAGTAAATGTATCTTTGCTTGTTCTTCAGCACTGCCGCATCCCCAGTCTTCTTTCCTGCCAAGAAAATCACACCTTAAAAATTGGTCTTTTTAACAGATAATAAATGCCTTGCACGCATGTTACTATTAGATGCTGAAGAGGGGATGGATGAGACGTTTCAAATTACATTAATAAGTGATGATGGATTCAGAGGAAAAAAAAATCAGATTAATGTCTACCTGATTCAACTGCAGAAACAATAAAACTCATTTACTATCTTTACAGTCAGAAACGGGAGAATTCATAATGGGGGATAAAGAAATGGCCGAGGAATTAAATTCGTACTTTGCTTCAGTCTTCACAAAGGAAGACAATGAATAATGTACCAGAGGTTCTGAGAGAAACAAGTTTTAGTGAGGAGCTGAAGGAAATCAGCTTTAGTGGAGAAATGGTTTTGGGGAAATTGATGGGATTGAAGGTGGATAAATCTCCAGGTCCTGATAATCTTCATCCCAGGTAGTGGCCCCGGAAATAGTAGATCCAATGGTGGATAATTTCCAAAATTATTTGGACTCTGGACTGGTTCCTACAGATTGGAGTAGCTAATATCAGCCTACTATTCAAAAAGGGAGGTAGAGAGAAATTAGGGAACTATAGACCAGCAAGCCTAACGTCGGTACTGGGGAAGTTGCGAGAGTCCATTATGAAGGATTTCAGCATTTGGAAGGCAGTGATATAATCAAAGTCAGTATGGATTTACATAAGGGAAATCATTCTTGACAAATCTATTGGAATTCTTTGAGGATATAACTAGTAGAATTGACCGAGGAGAACCAGTGGATGTGGTTTATTTAGACTTCAAGGAGGCTTTTGACCAGGTCTCTCATAACAGACTAATATGTAAAGTTAAACCACATGGGATTGCAAGTAATGTCTTGAGGTGGATAGAAAGCTGGTTAGCAGATAGGAGCAAAGAGTTGGCATAAATGGGTCTTTTTCGGATTGGCAGTCAGTGATTAGTGGGGTTCCACAGGGATCTGTGCTATGACCCCAACTGTTCACATTATATATCAATGATTTGGAAGAAGGAACTGAATGTATTATCTCCAAATGTGCAGATGATACAAAATTGGGTGGAAGGGTGAGCTGTGGGGAGGATGCAGAGATGCTTCAGTGTGATCTGGACAGGCTGAGTGTGTGGACATATGCATGGCAGATGCAGTATAATATGGATAAATGTAAGGTTATCTACTCTGGTAGCAACAATAGGAAGATTATTACTTGAATGGATGTAAATTGAGAGAGGTGGATACTCAGCAAGACCTTGGTGTCCTCTTGCATCAGTCATTGAAAGTAAGCGTGCAGGTACAGCAGGCCGTAAAGAAGGCAAACGTTATGTTGGCCTTCATAGCGAGAGGATTTGAGTATAAGGATAGGGATGTTTTGCTGTAATTGTATAGACATTGGTGAGGTCACATCTGAAGTATTGTGTGCAGTTTTGCTATCCTTATCTGAGGATGTCCTTGCTATAGAGGAAGTACAGTGAAGGTTTACCAGGCTGATTCCTGGGATGGCAGGTCTGTCGTATGGGGAGAGACTAAGTCGGTTAGGATTATATTTACTGGAGTTTAGAAAAGTGAGAGGGATCTCATAGAAACGTATAAAATTCTAACAGGGTTAGATCGGGTAGATTCAGGAAGAATGTTCCCAATGGAGGGAACTAGGGGGTCATAGTTTGAGGATAAAGGGTAAAACTTTTAGAACCGAAGTGAGGAGAAATTTTTCGACACAGTGTAGGTTGAGAGACATGGGGGTCCAGGTAGCTAGATCATTAAAATGTCAAGAATTCATTTTGATCATGGCTGATCAAATTCAATATCCTGATTTCCCCCATCTTCTACACCACCCCCACCTCGTCTTAGCCCCAAGAGCTATATCAACTACATTCTGTAGTAGTGAATTCCACACATTTACCATTCTCTGGGTGAAGAAATTGGTACGGATAATGAAAGAAGTTCATGCAATTAAATCACCGTTATATGTTGAAGACTGAAAAACAAAAGGGGTAGAGGTCATGCCTCAGTGATACAAACCTCTTGCTAGATCACAACTTTTGTCTTAATTCATTCAGGGAATGTGGGCATCACCAGCTAGGCCAGCATTTACTGTCCATTTCTAAATGCTTTTGAGAAGATGGTGGCAAGGCACCTTCTTGAACTGGGGCAGTCCATGTGGTGTACATATACCCACAACGCTGTTAGGAAGGCTGATGTAGCTCCAAGTCGTGGCTTGGAGGGGAACTTGCAGGTAGTAGTGTTCTCATGCATTCGCTAGCCATGTCCTTCTCGAGGGTCAAGGTCATAGCTTTGAGGTGCTATTGAAGGAGTCTTGGTGAGTTGCTGCTGTAGATGGCACACACTGCTCCCACTGTGCTTCAGTGGTGCAAGTCGGTGGAAGAAGTGCCAATCAGGCTGCTTTGTCCTGGATGTGCTCGAGTGTTGTTGGGGTTGCACTCATGCAGGCATGTGCAGAGTATTCCATCACACTCTTGACTTGTGCCTTGTAGATGGTGGACAGACTTTAGGGAGCTAGGAGGCGAGTTGCTCTCAACAGAATTGCCAGCAAACCATTTAAGGTAATTATAGTCATCATTTTAGCAACTTATTTCTGAGGAGAATAGCATAACTATTTTAGGCTTCTGCTAAATTTTTGGGACAATTATATGCATGATTAAATACTGGAGAATGAGCCACACATTCACTTCCGAAAAACCTTGAATGATCTTTTAAGGATTTGGGGTGGAATTAATCCTTTGACAAACGTATGAATTTCAATAATAAAAGTTGATTCACTTTTATTTCTCCAATAACTAATCTTACTCTGACTCAGCAGTTCATTGACGGATTGAAACTTCCTCTTGAATGAGAGCGCTATCCCTGCCCCCATACGACAGTCTTCACTGATGCAGTGGGCCAATGCATTCTGTGCTGGACATTTGAACAGATCACCGGTCACATAACAGATCGCAAAGCTCTGGAATGATTAAAGAAGAAATATTGTTATTTATTACTAAATTTGTAACATTTCCCTTTTCCACCACTATAGCCGCCTTTCCATCCCAACCAGGGTATAAAGTGTCTACTTAAGGGACAGAGTAAAGTACAATCATAGAGGGAGTTTTTTTTGGTTGCGGGAGACAGAGACAGCAGTTTAGAGTACAATTTAAAGTTTATTTATTAGTCGCAAGTAAGGCTTACATTAACATTGCAATCAAGTTACCGTGAAAATCCCCCAGTCGCCACACTCCGGCGCCTGTTCGGGTACACCGAGGGAGAATTTAGCATGGCCAATGCACCTAACCAGCACATCTTTCATACTGTGGGAGGAAACCGGAGCAGACGCGAGGAGAATGTGCAGACTCCACACAGACAGTGACCCAAGCTGGGAATCGAACCCAGGTCCCTGGCACTGAGGCAGCAGTGCTAACCACTGTGCCGCCCACATTAACTAAACAATATTTTCTTAGGCAATGTTGCTTATAGTTTGTTTGTTACAGTGAAAGTCCCAAATCTTGTCTTGCAATTACCTTATGTTGGTCATCAGGAATCAAATTCCTTTTTGAACATTATCACTCGCTACTGGTATCGTAACACACAAATAAGCATGATATGGTCTTGCTCAGTGATAATCACATACTTACATGTCCCTCTAGTGGTCTGACTATAGAACATGCCATTTTGTTCATTTCAGTTCCTTTGTGCTTCCTGCTAAAACAGAGCAAAATGAATGTACTTTTAACTACAACATTTTCCTCCATCTATTACCACCTTCTGCCACTGGCTTTCTGTAATATTGTTTCCTCACAACCTAGCACAAGAGGTGAATTGTTCTACTCCAGTTCATCTCTCCACTATTATGACAGTGCCTTCAGCTGCATAAGACCCAAGCTCTGAATCTTCTTCCCCAAACCTCCTCCTTTAGGCTACTAAAAATCCTACCACTCTGACCAAATTATTGGTCACTTCTCCCAAAACCTCAAGTGATTTGTCTAATTTATGCTACTGTGAACTGCCTTGGGATATGCAACAATGTTAAAGGTGCTATACCAATGTAGCTTGCTGTACACTTACCCAATGAGATCTCCAGTTTGCCCCCTCGTGTGAGAAAGTGCACATTTGCTTGGACTTCACACAAACAGATTTACATTGGAAGCTTCAAAATAAAGAATCACAAATGCAAAGCTGCCCTCGATCTCTGTAAAGAAGGCATACTATAGCCCCCCCCCCCCCCCCCCCCCCCTTGCAAAAGGCACATTTCAGATCTTAGGTAAGTAAGAGCAGCCAATTCATATTGGTTGAGGAATAGACACGGATAAAGGTAAAATGACTCATCTGCATTTTGATCAGAATGACAGAATCATTTACATGCACCTCAGGCCAATGTTTACCCATCTTGCACAGGTAAAGGAGGATTGAGAATTCGCTAGTCCAGCAGGATCCAACACAACTTTTGCCGTGGTCCGTCGAGTGAGACTTGAATTCTTCTGACTAAAAGTTCAAGTGCTGCCACCAAGTCAAAACAACATTAAGGCGTAATGAAGGAGTCGTACCCATTAACAGCCGCATGCATCAAGCATGGGGAGAGGGGAACAAGTAGAACACATGGTCAAGAAGAAAAACAGAGAAAAGGGGAAATGAAAAGCCATAAAAAGTGGAAGCAGCTAGGTTTAACATCTGGGACGAGGAAGAAGAAAATTACAAGGAGAATGCCAGAATTATGTAGTGATTGAAAGTGGAAACACCATTTTGAATGGGAAAGGGGCGGAAAGAGAGTTGACAGCTCACCAATACCTTCTCTAGGGCAAACTGGAATGGGTAATATTGGTGGCTTAGCCACCGTCACCCCTACCTTGTGAAAGAATAAAAATGAAAAGAAATGGTTTATAGGGGAATGGAATGCCAATAATTTGGAGTGGGGGTGGTTGAAGAGAGGCATTAAAAGCCAGGAGATTTTAAAGAAAGTCTGAAAGGAAGGGGAATTGGAGTTTCTTAAATCGGGGCAGGTGAAGATTGATGCTTTGAGTGTAATGCAAGAAAGGTGAAAATCCATTTTAGATTGCCTTTAAATATCTAACAATTGTGAAGTTTAAAAACAGAAGTTTATCCAAATTATTCAACTAAAAGGCAGACTTATATTTATAAAGTACCATTCACAATAATCAGACCTGATTAAGTGCATTATTGTTTGAAGTACAGTCAATTAGAAATCATAGAAACCCTACAGTGCAGATGGAGGCCATTCGGCCCATTGAGTCTGCACTGACAACAATCCCACCCAGGCCCTTTCCCCGTAACTCCACATATTTACCCCACTAATCCCTCGAACCTACGCATCCCAGGACACTAAGGGGCAATTTAACATGGCCAATCAACATAACCCACTCATCTTTGGGCTGTGGGAGGAAACCGGAGTACCATGCAGACACAAGGAGAATGTGCAAACTCCACACAGACAGTGGCCCAAGCTGGGAGTCGAACCCAGATCCCTGGCGCTGAGGCATCAGTGCTAACCACCATGCATGCCACCCTTGTATTGTGATAATTGAGGAAGAAAGATTCCCTTGGGCCACAGCAAGAAATGCTTCACGGGCTTATTTACATCTTTGTTTTAAATGCAGTATCAAGTACACTTCTCATTTTTGGCCAAGTCTTTGTTGTTTCGGGCGGTTCCCCTCCTTTTGGGAGCTGCCTCCTTTTAAAGGGCGGCACGGTAGCACAGTAGTTAGCACTGCTGCTTCACAGCTCCAGGGTCCCGGGTTCGATTCCCGGCTCGGGTCACTGTCTGTGTGGAGTTTGCACATTCTCCTCGTGTCTGCGTGGGTTTTCTCCGGGTGCTCCGGTTTCCTCCCACTGTCCAAAGATGTGCGGGTTAGGTTGATTGGCCAGGTTAAAGATTGCCCCTTAGAGTACTGGGATGCGTAGGTTAGAGGGGTTAGCGGGTTAAAAAAAAAGGATTAGCGGGTAGGGCCTGGGTGGGATTGTGGTCGGTGCAGACTCGATGGGCCGAATGGCCTCCTTCTGCACTGTAGGGTTTAAAAAAAATAATTTGTCCCTTAGTTCATTTGATTTAGTTTACTTGGTTAGTCAAAAAGATTGAAGTGGGTGGCTCCGGTCTAGGTGCATTGCCCATTGAGAGAGCTGGCACACCCGATATGGGGTGCAACATCTCGTCTTGTCAGCTTGAATCTGGTTTGTCTCCCTTGTGGGGACCATGAATCAGATTCATTTAGATTTTGAATTTTGGAGCAAGGAAGGAATAGATTTGGATTTGCCTGGTCCACTCTGAGCATTGGCTTTGTAACTTTAGAGAATGGAGTGGAAAAAATTATTTAAAATTCCGAGTACACTTCTACCGTTTGAGTTACATCATAAGCTGTTAATCAGGACCATTCTGGAATGGTGGCATTAGCACGCTTGTTTGCTGGAGTTGGTCTCCACACTGGGAGATTATGTTCACCAATATCGAGGCAGTGTCTGTGGCCAAGATTGGATGATTTTAGTACAAAAAGCTGCACTTAATAAAACAAATTCTGACTGAGCCGCGGGAATGGTTTCAGTGGGAGTTGGCGCCAGGCTCTGTCTCACAGCCTCTGCCTGACTGGCATTTAGTGTCGGAGGATGTTTAATCCGACCGCCCGCAGCGCGGCCAGAGGGCCCGGTTACCCTGGCAACAGGCACCAAGAGTGCGCGGGTCGCCTCGAGCCGGGCCTTCTCCTTCTCCCTCTCCTCACGGCCGGGACCCGGGTCCTCTCCTCACGGCCGGGACCCGGGTCCTCTCCTCACGGCCGGGACCCGGGTCTTCTCCTCACCCCCCCCCCCCCCCCGGGGCCGGGCCTTCTCCTCACCCCCCCGGGCCTTCTCCTCACCCCCCCGGGCCCGGGCCTTCTCCTCACCCCATTACCCCCAGGCTAGAACCTCTCCTCACACCGTTACCCCATGCAAGCCCGGGGCCTCACCCTGTTACTCGGTTCCGGGCCGGAGTTTCTCTCTCTCTCTCTCTCTCCGGGTGAGTAAAGCCTCAGGAAGAAGCTGCAGCCTCGGTATCCGGGTCACATGCTGGGGAGGTCCGGTACAATTAGCGCGAAACCAGTTCAATTACCCACAGCAGGACAGGGCTGCCTGAGTGTGTGGCCATGGTGTGGAGATGGTTGGACCGGGGTAAACACAGTAAGAATAAGTGTGTGGCTGCAGAGAACTGCTGATAATGCCAATGTGTGCTGTGTAGATGCAGTTCCTCGTTAGTATAGTGCTTAGTATCCCCGACTGTCACGCAGGAGACGGGGTTCAATTCCCTGACAGGGAGCTGTGAAGTTTGATGGGGTGACATGGTGGCATAGTGGTTAGCACTGCTGCCTCACAGTGCCATGAACCCGGGTTTGATTCCCAGCTTGGGTCACTGTTTGCGTGAAGTTTGCACATTCTCCCTGTTTCTGTGTGGGTTTCCTCCGGATGTCCCAGTTTCCTCCCGCAGTCCAAAAGATGTGCTGGTTAGGTTCATTGGCCATGCTAAATTCTCCCCCGGTGTACCTGAACAGGTACCGGAGTGTGGCGACTAGGGGATTTTCACAGTAATTTCATTGCAGTGTTAACGTAAGCCCACTTGTGACACTAGTAAATGAAAAGAAAATCTGGGGCAGGTGATGCTTGAAGGGTTAGGCAAGCGGGTAGTTTGAGATTGATATGCTCCTTCTGACGCCTTGACTTTGCTTCTGCATGTTCCCAACAAGTTCATGAATTTGGTGCCTTCTCGAATAAAGTTTCTCCATTTTGGTTACTCACAAGCCAGGGTCTCCCACGTGGGTTTCCTCCCACAGTCCAAAGATGTGCAGGTTAGGTTGATTGGCCATGCTAAAATTGCACCTTAGTGTCCTTAGATGCGTAGGTTAGAGGGATTAGTGGGTAAATATGTAGGGATAAGGGGGTAGGGCCTGGGTGGGATTGTGGTCGGTGCAGACTCGATGGGCCAAATGGCCTCTTTCTGCACTGTAGGGTTTCTATGTTTCTATGTGTCAGCAGGTATGTTTAACCTCTTCATGGATGCTTTGAGGACGTCCATAAAGTGTTTCTGCTGTCTTCATGTGAGTCTTCTGTCGCGACTGAGTTCAGAGTAGAGCAATTACTTCAGGAGTCTGGTTTCAGGCACATGAACAACATGTCCTGTCCAGCAGAGCTGATTTTGAATTATTAGAACCTCGATGCTGAACCAGTTGGCTCTGGACAGGAGACTGCTGTTGGGCCGCCTTTATTGCTACTGAATTTGGAGGATCCTGAGAAGACAGACTGGTGGTAGTTCTCCAGCGTTTTTAAGTGACTGCTGTCATTGCCCAAGTCTCTGAAGCTTATAGGAGCTTGGGGATCACTGCTGCTGAGTAAACCTGCGACCAGCATTACAGCAGTATTGGTTTACCCACAGGACTGCTTCTGGCCTCTAGTGGAAAGTCCAGAACCGTGGTATTCAGTCAGAAAATAGTAAGGGTTAACTGAAATATTGGGAAATTTTAATCAGGGTGCAAGTACAATTTAAAAAAAAATACTTATAGATTCATTATGATTTAATTCTTCAAAAAGATAGCCTGTTAAAACACAAAAACTGATTCCAAAACATAAACATATGAGTTACAATAAAAATACATAAATATCGCATCTTATCTTTATTTTGTTGTTGATGGGTAGGACCTATCAGATTCTGCATTATTTTGTTAATGGTTGCTGGTCCTTTTGAAATTGCAAGCTAAGATGCTGGTCCAAGTATATATATATGGCTCACTCAGATTCTGCTATTCTTTATGAATTTTAAATTGCTGGAAGTTGCTTTGTATAGATATGTAAACCCAAACATTGATAGAATCTTTTTGGTCCAGGAAGCTATATAAGACCCTCGTCAGACCCCACTCAGTCTGGTCGCCTCACTATAGGAAGGATGTGGAAAAGATTGAAAGGGTGCAGAGGAGATTTGCAAGGATGTTGCCTGGATTGAGTGGCATGCCTTATGAGGATAGGCTGAGCGAGCTCGGTCTTTTCTCCTTGGAGAGATGAAGGATGAGAGGAGACCTAATAGAGGTGTATAAGATGTTGAGAGGCATAGATCAGGTGGACTCTCAGAGGCTTTTTCCCAGGGTGGAAATGTCTGCTACGAGAGGACACAGGTTTAGGGTGCTGGGGGGTAGGTACAGGGGAGATGTTAGGGGTACGTTTTTCACACAGAGGGTGGTGGGTGAGTGGAGTCGGCTGCCGTCAGTGGTGGTGGAGGCGAACTCAATAGGGTCTTTTAAGAGACTCCTGGATGAGTACATGGAGCGTAATTGGATGGAGGGTTATAGGTAGGTCTAGAAGGTAGGGATGTGTTCGGCACAACTTGTGGGCCGAAGGGCCTGTTTGTGCTGTAGTTTTTCTATGTTTCTATAACAGAGAAGGGTATTGTTCTGCAAACATTTTCCAAAATAATAACAGAAAATGCTGGAAAATCTCGGCAGGTCTGATAACACGTGTGGAGAGAGAATAGAGCCAAGGTTTTGAGTCAGAGCTCTGATGAAGGGTCATCCTGACTCAAAACATTGGGCCTGATTCTCCCATCGCGACCTGAAACTTTCCTGGCGGGTCCGGTCGGGAGAATCACTTCGTCAGCCTTTTTCCGGGATTTGCTCAAGCGCCGGGAACGCATGCGCATCCTCCAGAGCTGAAGAACAGTCAGAGTCCAGACCACCCTGGAAACCGGCAGGAAGACAGGTAAGTGATTAGAATCTTTTAAAAATATGTTTTGCATGTGATTATCAGGAACTTGCCGGGCCCGATTGAATCACCCGCCCCGCCGGAATGAAGTGGGGGGGGCAATTGGGCTCCCCAGGGGGTTGGGCAGTGGAGGGGGTGGTGCCCCCTGGGCATAGGCACCATGGCAGTGCCAGCCAAGGGGCAAAGTGGGCAGTGCCAAGAGAGTGGGCCTATTGTGGGTGGAGCATTGGGGCGATCAGTGGGGCTGGGGGGAGGCCAGCGATCAGGACGGGCATGGGGGGCGGGGTGTGGTCTGCCGGGGGAGGGGGGGGTTGCCTGCCTGCCTCCCCGGGGAAGGGTCTGACCCTTGGGGTGGGGAGGGAGTGGGGAATTCGCCACTGCTGGGGCGGGGTGGGGGCTGGACATCGGTGTGCTCCGGGGGGGTTGGTTGGGGCTGGCCCGGGAATTATCGTGGGGTTCGCGATCAGGCCGTGGGCGGGGTGGGGGTGGGGGGCTGGAGGGGCAGCAGTGCAGGGGTCCCGTGCTGGCCAGTGATTGAGCTGCCCAGCAAACAGGGAGACTGACAGATCGGGACCACCGCATGCGCAGAGTTCCGGAGCTGTCAGACTCTGGTGTGAATGGGCCCCCCCATCCCCCGGGTTTTTAATGAGATTCCCGATTGTGAACTCGACATTGCCACAGAGTGCGGAGATTCAGGTCTAAAGCTGTACTGGGAAAACAGTCGTGATCTGGAACAGTTTTCCCACCAATTCAGCACGTTTGAGAGAATCACCCCCTGTTGTCTCTATTCTCCCTCCACAGAGGCTGTCAGACCTGAGATTTTCCAGCATTTTCTGTTTTTGTTTCAGATTCCAGCATCCACAAAATTTTGCATTTTCTCGAACTCAGTTACATTCCCCAGTTTAGCTTTCTCTTCGAATGTACCTTACAGTCCCAAATCTTGCTGCAAGTCAATCCATTCATTTTTAAATATCCCGTTTCATAGCCAAGAATACTTAGTTCTGACACATCTTTGATTGACATTACTCATGGATTTTCAATGAGACGGAAAGGATGGTTAAAAGCGTTTATAGTTCTGTATTCTGTAAAGTATTTTTTTCTTCAGGTGGGTCAACAATTGGATGCAACATGTCACATTTCTTCTTCTGGATTATCATGAATGAGGGGATGGATGTTTGGAAAAGCTTGTGGAATCCTGAATTGAAATTTCAAGGTACACCTTGGGTTCCTCTGCAGATGCAAAATTCTGCTAGCCATCTGGGTTATTAATTTATTTTCTCCCTGCAGATCAGTTTAAATGGTGTTAACATCTCAGTAATGGAAAATTGCATTTTTTGGTACCAGAAATCAACCTTGTGTAGCTCAGGATAACTTGCACCACTTTCAGCGGGGAAAAAAAATAAACTTCAAGGTGAAGCTTGAGGAATCTTTCCAGGACTTAACCTCTACTGAGCCAAAGAACCTCTGAATGATGAAGGATGTCTCCATACTGGGAATCAATAATAGATATTCCCAGATAGTATAATGATTGAGTTCTGGCACTTGAATATAGACAACAACATGGATGACCTTTCTCATTACCTTACTGAAGTCCTCAGGGAACCATGCTGACAATTTTTCTTAATGAGGAAAACAGTGGTTGTTTAATAAATTGGATTTACTTAACTCTTTCTTAAGATAAACTAAAGCAAAGTTTGTGCCAAGCCTGGAAGGAGACTCAGCAGTACACAAGAGGTACAATTTCGTCCCAGTTGAGTCTATGTTTTTCAAAAAACACCTTAACAAGTTTGCAAGTAAATCTTCCTCCCGCAGCCACCCCCACCATGGTATCTGCTTTCCACCATAATATCTCTCCCAATTTACATTCTGCCACAAATTCCATAACATTACTGCCCAACACCCACCCAAACCACTGGCCTCTGTAACGCCCCCAACCCCCCCACCTCACCCCCCACTACCCACCCCCCACTACCCACCCCCCACACCCCCCCCCCACCCCCCCCAACCCACCCAGCATCCATGTTGTGTTCCCGTGGCCTTTATCTGTCATTTGCCCCCTACTAGCTGCCATTTTGATATCCCAGCCTCTGAATTTCCTCCCCCCACCCCCATGACCTCTTGAGGAATGAGGCAAGATTGTTTAAAATATCTTCACTGTATTTGTAAAATGGAATGAAACCATTTATTTATATACTGTGGCTTTTTCTTACAATACAATGATGGAATATTTGTGTTAATTCCCAGACCGAATGGTCCCATGAGGAGTGGTATTCAAAGCCAACACTATAGTGGCTAAATTCCTCTCCCGTCATGGCAGCCATTGCTTCCCCCACCACAGTGTAGTCCGTGGCAAGATGCCAACACTGGTTGACCTGCATTCATTACACCATGTCTTTTTAAGATAAAAATAAACATTTCTTATCTTATCAGTTTAGTGTCTGTGGAAGGTCACGTAATGGAGGCAAAGTCCACAAGTGTTATGAGCTGAGTGTCTCTGCAAACAGCAACTTGCAGAACACTTGGTAGAGATTGTTAACACCTCCTGTCTCCACCCAGATCTAATGCAGTACGTGGAGTGGTTTGAGGTCACCCTAGCTCTGAACAATTCAAAAGAGGAGGATCCTGAAAAACATTTCTTGTCTTATCTGAAATCTGATCGCAGTCGCATGGAGTGCGTGCGAATAGTAAATGGAAATTATACATTTGATCAGGAACTTTATATGTTAATTTGTCGCCTGTTTAAATAATTCAAGCATTTAAAAAAACAATCATGTCAGGCTGTTTGCAAAGTATGGGAAAGAAAATCTTCAAATAGAATAAGTAAAAACAGAAAACTACAAATTCTGAAACAAAAGACAAATGCTGGGATTGTGGAAAGGTGCACAGTTTCTGATTTACTGAATCAAACTGAATGTTCACAGAGGGAGTTGATGCAGCCACTCGACATTTCTATTCTTTATAGAAACACAAAAATCATTATCTTGCGTCATCAAGACCCTCCAAACCAGTTTTTCTTCCACCCACAGCCTGAAACTTCATGGAACAAAGATATCTGTTGTGTTTATATTGCTCCTTGCTCAATTTCCTTCGCCTCTCAGTTCTCCGCTGCTTTTGACCAGGTTTGACCTTTCCTCCCGGTTCCTCCCTGTAGCTACCTCTGTGTCGCTGCTGCCTATTCTTCGGGTCCTGACTACTGTAGGCATTGTAGGGATCATTTTTAACTTTTGCACGCCCGACTGAATCTTCACATACTGGGAGTGTCTTTCAAGGATTCAGGTGGATGTTGTATCAGATTTTCTGATCATTGTTCCGATCACCTTTCGGATGAGACATGAAACTGTGGCCCCGTCTGGCCTCTCAGGTGGATGTAAATGATTCCATTGCACGATTTCAAAGAAGGGATCTATCCCCGTTGCCCTAGCCAATATTTTTCCCTCAGACAACATCCCCAAAACAGTATATCTGGTCATTATCACTGCTATTTATGGGATTTGCTGTGGGCACATTGGCTGCTGTGCATCTTACATTACATCAGTGAGCACATTTGAAAAGTATTTCATTGACTGTAAAGTTTTTTGAGATTAAAAGCCCTTCGTAAATGCAAGTCTTTCTTTAAACCCAAAGCTTTGCTTCCCTACCCTAAGAAATTACTTTATTAATTATTAATTAATTAATTACATAATTACTTCTTCACTACTGTAAGCAAACTGGGCTCCAGAATTACCTAATGTTGAACGTCAGTGCAATCTATATTTAAAAAGATAAACGAATGCTAAGTGTTCAAAACATTGAAACGACAAATGCTGCCAAAAGCCACTTGTATTGACAACTTACCATTTTTCACACTAGGAGCTTAATACAGATTACGCATTTTGATACCTTTGTTTTTTTCCCCAATAAGTTCTCCCCATGTCTGCGTGGGTTTCCTCTGGGTGCTCCGGTTTCCTTCCATAGTCCAAAGATGTGCGGGTTAAGTGCTTTGGCCATGCTAAATAACCCCTTAGTCTCCCGGGATGCGTACGTTTGAGGGTAAGTATGTGGGGTGACAGAGATAAAGCTTAGGTGGGATTGTTGTCGATGCAGTCCCGATGGGCCGAATGGCCTCCTTCAGCACTGTAGGAATTCTATGAAGCTATACCCTCTTCATTGATCTTAAGGTCATTACTTGTCGACCCAACTGTATGTCCTCGGGTTGAGTTTGAGGCGTGATATGTTAGTGTACTGCTCCACCTTGAATTTCACTTCATTCTCAGTTCTGATCCATTACCAAAATTACTTTCTTCCACCTGCAGCCTCTTGAATGACTCTGCTGTGTCTTAATCCACTGTTGCCAAAATTCTAGTCCACATTTTCATTGCCTGGTGACTCAACATCTCCAGTGCTCCACTTGCTGGCCTCCACCCTTTCCAAACTACTAGCCATTCACACTGGCTAGTACCTCTCGTTGAGCTTCCTGGCCTTGGGAACCTGCCTGCTATCCTTAATTGGACAGTGAAAGCAGAGGCAGCCAATTAGGAGCTCACCCCATGTAAAGTTCTGCTGACAAGCCTTGATGATCCATACGGACCTGATGAGAAAATCTAGCCCAATGTTTCAGGGTGCACAAAAAAGGACATATCTTTTTAAATAATTCCTCACAATCATTACAGAATATTGTCTGCTTACACAGCGATGCGCACATCCATAGAGAGTGATGCTCAAATTATAACTTAATCATTTTATTGAATTGATGTAACAGCTGCCAAGGATGATGGGAGATATTTTTATTTTGTCAATAAAATTGTCCTGTTGCAGGGAGAGAGAAAATACTATAACATTCAACTTGGGGTCCGGGCGTGGGATTCTCACATGCAGCTGACATAGGGAATAATGGATGAATAATGACTTTACTGAAAGGTGACTACCAAGGAAGAGAGAAATAGGGGTAAAATAGAACAAGGTTGGGAGTTGGGGGTGAAAGCACAGTCAATGGTGGTGATAATCATAGAATTCCTACAATGCAGAAGGAAGCCTTTCAGCCCATCACAAGTGCACAGATTCTCCGACAGAGCATCTTACAGGCCCACACCCTGCCCCATCCGCATAACCCCACACATTTACCTCATTAATAATCCCCCTAACCCACACATCCCATGACATGAAGGGGCAATTTAGCATGGCCAATCCACCTAACCAGCACATCTTTGGACTGTGGGAGGAAACCGCAGGAAACCCATGCAGACACAGGGGGAACCTACAAACTCCACATAGGCAGTGACCCAAGGCTGGAATTGAACCCGTGTCCCTAGTGCTGTGAGGCAGCAGTGCTAACCACTGTGCCGCCCCCTGTTGAAAAATTTTGGGAAAGGCTTTTGAAAAACAGAACAAAATTATAGAATCCCTATAGTGCAAAAGGAGGCCATTCAGCCCATGGAGCCTGCACCACCCATCCCACCCAAGCCCTATCTTCGTAACCCCACGTATTTACCCTACTAATCCCCCCACACTAAGGGTCAATTTAGCATGGCCAATCAACCTAATCTGCACATCTTTGAGTAGTGAAGCAAAGACAGATGGAAGAGGCAAAGTGACATAATGGCTGCAACACAGAGGGAGTAGGGAATATGGAATAAAATTGTGATAGAAAACAAGAGGATGCAAACAGGGACATGCGGCTTGCGGATGTCTCAGAGATAAAACAGAGCAATGCTGGTGGAGGTCACAAAGATGGGGTAATGGGGGGGGGGAGAGAGAGAGAGAGAGAGATGGTGTGGATTGTGTCAGCCTGGACAAGCACCAAGGAAGACGGTAATTGGGAAGGACCTGGGAGGGTGTGAAACACTTTTATGTGTGGGGGGCAACTTTTACTTCTGCTGGAAGTGAGAGCGGCAGTTGCTGTTATCACAGGCGTGAAAACCGTCTCATCCATTGCATTCAATTCCATACTGGTGAATGCGTTTGTTACTTTAGCCAACAGGGGGAACTCTATACTTAATGTTTGTAACAACCTATCTCCAGAGCAGCAATGCTATCAGTAAAGGTTCACAGTGACTCCTGTGTGAACAGATGTTTTAATTTATCTCTGTTTTTGACCCAGATGAACCAGGGAATCGTAGTTTTCTCGTGGGTGTAGCAGAGCGCCTGAGTTCCACAGTCAGATTACACAAGCATGGACATGTACATTATTAATGGCACAGTAAGAAGTCTTACAACACCAGGTTCAGCTCATCTCCACCTCATTATTAACGTCAACTAGCCATCATATGTTCATCCAGGACAAAACTCTCAAAGAAGCTGAGAACTTCCACCTAAATTCTTTCGACAAGGGCAAACGTTAGGTGATATTTAATTAAGAATCTTGCATGGTCAATTTGTAGGGTGTTTAGGGCGGCACGGTAGCACAGTGGTTAGCACTGCTGCTTCACAACTCCAGGGACCTGGGTTCGATTCCCGGCTCGGGTCACTGCCTGTGTGGAGTTTGCACATTCTCCTCGTGTCTGCGTGGGTTTCCTCCGGGTGCTCCGGTTTCCTCCCACAGTCCAAAGATGTGCGGGTTAGGTTGATTGGCCATGCTAAAATTGCCCCTTAGTGGGATGTTTAGGTCAGAGGGATTAGTGGGTAAAATATGTGGGGATATGGGGGTAGGGCCTGGGTGGGATTGTGGTCGGTGCAGACTCGATGGGCCCCATGGCCTCTTTCTGCACTGTAGGGTTTCTATGATTCTAGCCTGACACAACCACCAATTCAAGGTTTCAAAAACATCCTGTACTAGAATACCTGATTTCTAGGAAAAAAACAACCAATCAGGTAAGAAGTGTTTTCTTTTGAAAAAAAATACCTCACGCTTGGAAATGTGAACGATTTTGTAGCTCCTGCCTCGAGGGAGCAGTCTATTGGCACTGCATTTTCCTATTAATATTTGACCATCTTCAACTGTACAAGGGATAGAATATGGGATATATCCTTACATTATGAGAAATCCATGTCCCACTTAATCACATGTCAGAGGCCTATATTTAGCATTGGTTTTGAGGTATTAGTATTCTGATGCAGTGCCAGTTCTGCTCACTTTCTGTGCTGTTACGGATGCCAGGAGGTAATACCACTGATTTCCCGCAGACCTATCAAGAGTGCAGTCCATGGTAAGAGAATCACCATCTTGTAGTCAGCTGCACTCCTCCAATATAATAACCTATTTGGATTGTCCTCTAATAGAGAGCGGAGATCAACCCTAGCAATGTTTACAGTGAGCAAATTTGCAAAATATTTGCTTATATACTTTGTTCATTGATGAGCTCAAACCTCACCTGCCTCTGGAAACAAAGCAGCAGATGTCTGATACTGCCCAAATATACAACAGCTTCTGTAGGTATCTTTTGTACTCCATGCACCCTTTATTTCTGCTTCACAATAACATGGTGTTATTGTGCCATTGAGCTAGTTTGCATTAGTTACTCAAACATATGTCATCTCACCATTTGATGTTCAGCAGCAGCTAGAGAAATAAGAAGGACTTGCATTTCTGTAGCACCATTCCTGTTGACTGGAAGTTCCAAAGTCCGATACAGCCAATGAAGTATTTCCGAGGTGTAGGCACTTTGTAATGTTGGAAACACAGCAGCCAATTTGCACGCAGTTCACACAAACAGCAAGGTAACAATGACCAGATCATCTCTCTCTTTTTTGTAATGTTGACTGAAGGTAAATATTGGCCAAAGTACCAGGATAACTTCCCTGCTCTTCTTCCAAAATAGTACTTCTCAATCTTTTATGACTGATCAGGTGGGGCCTCAGTTTAATGTCTTATCCAAAAGATGGCACCTTTGACAGTGTAAAACTCCCTCAGTATTGCACTGGAGTGTCAACCTTGATTTTGCACTCAATCTAGAGAGGGACTTGAACCTGCAACCGTTCGGCTCAGATGAAAGTGCTACCAACTGCAACAGTGGTGTCATTTTTTTCGATACCATTTCTGGTTTTGGCCTATGCACTTCAGCAAGTGATTCTTCACTCCCTTGTATTTTTGAAGTAGAGTTAGCCATGGATGTTAACCATGCTTCCTATTCCCCTCTTATGCTGGCAATCTATTCAATCACTACATTCTGGTTCTCTAGAACATTCCAATTCTGCTCTATGACATCCATTATTTCTTCCCTTTGATGAAAAAACACCATCTTTACGTGTGCGAGAAGAACTATAGAAATGTAGCTTGTTCTTCAGGCTACCCAGCTTCTTTCAATTGAGAATGTCTACAAACGGTGACAAGTTGACTTGTGCCAGTGAATCTCATTTCAACAAGGAGGTCAATTCCATATTTAACATTGAAACACTGCCCCTCCTGCCCCTCCGATAATATTACATTTTACAGCAGATGAGATGGCTATTCTATCCTGCGTGTGCTGGCTCTTTGCAGTAGCTACCGTACTCTTTCTTCATTGTCCTGAAAATTGGCCCTTTTCAAATATATATCCAGCTCTCTTTTGAAACCTACTACTGAATCTGTTTCCAGCACCCTTTCAAGATCACAATAACCAGTTATGTGTGAAATTATTAGTCTTGTTTTCTAATGGAGGATCTTTACAGATTCTGCTGAGGTAAGGAAAACATAGTGGCTGGAATCTTCTTGCGAGGCTGGGTTTCCAGATTTGGCTCGCCATTAGCTGCTAACAGGATCTTCTGGTCCTGCTGAGGTCAATGACCATTTGTGTTGCTTGCCGACCCCTCCACTGGATAGTTTGAAGAACAAGCTACATTTCTATAGTTCTTCCCCTCCACTGGGGAAGCTGCCATGGGGGTTACCTTCGGTGGGACTGGAAGAGCCTGCTGGCCGGCTGAGCTGGAAAATCTTTGTCATTAACTTTACTGGAACATCTCTTTCTCAATTGAAAGAAGCTGGGTAGTCTGAAGAACAAGCTACATTTCTATAGTTCTTCTCGCACACGTAAAGATGGTGTTTTTTCATCAAAGGGAAGAAATAATGGATGTCATAGAGCAGAATTGGATAGAATGTTCTAGAGAACCAGAATGTAGTGATTGAATAGATTGCCAAAGGTGCCACCTTTCCTATAAGAGAGAGAAAGATCATGAAACATTGAATCATTTCCCGTGATAATACGTCTCATTATCATATCACATAATTAAAATTAACCCCTTTTCCTACATTGTGTAAAAACATTTCTCCTCAACACTATCTGGTTCTTACCAATTGTTTTAAATCTGTGTCCTTCTTGTGAGTGGAAACAGTTTCTCCCTATCTACTCTTTAAAAAAAACCCTCGACAATTTTGATCTGTTTAATCTGCCTATTATTCCTCTCTCATTTTGAACAAAGGGGTGTAACATTTGGAACGCTCCAGTCATTTGTTACGGCTGCCAAATGCAAGGAAAATTGACACGTTGTAGCCAGAACTATTCCGCCCCCAGGCAACCTTTTCTGTATATTCCGAATTCTTGATGGATCCTAAATATTAATAGCAACTCATATTGTTGCCCTACCACTCGCACGCTTCCACTTTGATGGCTCATGTGAAGCGAAACATGCATTGTCTCCATTCCCTGCTGTCCCTCAGTTTGGCAGGGTGGGGAGGTGGTTATTACACCGTGGCACAGCCAATGTACCAGCCTACAGATGAACTAGGAATGGGGAGAGGTGTCCAAAATCCTAGATCCCCGAAGCGTGGTAAATGAACTCTTAAAAGAAAACTAAGGGTTGTATTTTGTGTGCCCCCACTGAATGTTTTCAGAATGGAGGGGGCACCATAAAATAGGGTAGGTGCAACCCCACAATCTTCCCACCCCACTCCTGAGTTCACCTTAAAATATTGTTAACAAGCCAACTGACCCCGATAATATGCTGCTCATGCCATAAAATGGTTGGTGTGGCCAGTTGGCAGCAGGCCCCTTTTTTACAAAGAATTTTTGTAGGAATCCAGTAGGAAGAGGTTACTATCTTTGGGGCGGTGCCCTTTGTGCATTGGGGGGCAGACCACCCTAAGATGGTACCCCCCGCCCCCCCCCCCCCCTACTTGTCTGCTGGACAAAACCCACCACTACTACCCCCCGCTCCTCTCCCTAAACAGCTAAAGCCCTCCCTGTCCAATAACCTGTACTTACCTTGCATGATCTTGTTCTTGGGTCTACTTGCAGTTCTGGCAGTGCCCACTAATGTGCTCTTGGGACTGCTGGCCAATCCGATTGGCTGGTAGCACCCGAGGGTGGCACTTCCTCCCGAGTGAGGGGCAGAAGTCCCTCAGGCAGCCTATTTAGCCTGCACACAGCACATTATAGCTACAGGTTGGGCTGGTGTAGAGCAAGTTGGCTCTACACCAGGGATGATGGGGGTGGGGGGGGTGGGGCAGGATTTCCCTCTCCATGGATTGTATGTGCAGTTATCCTGCACTGGGAACCAGCTAATACTCAACTTAAATCGTAAGGGCGGCACGGTGGCACAATGGTTAGCATTGCTGCCTCACAGCGTCAGGTACCCGGGTTCGATTCCCAGCTTGGGTCGCTGTCTGTGCGGAGTCTGTAAACCTGTGTGGGTTTCCTCCGGGTGCTCTGGTTTCCTCCTTGAAAGTGGAGTCACAGATGGACAGAGTGGTGAAGAAGGCATTTGACATGTTTGGTTTCATTGGTCAGAACATTGAATACCGGAGTTGGGACGTCTTGTTGAAGTTGTGCAAGACATTAGTGAGGCCACACTTGGAATACTGTGTACAGTTCTGGTCACCCTATTATAGAAAGGATATTATTAAACTAGAAAGAGTGTAGAAGAGATTTACTAGGATGCTACTGGGACTTGATGGTTTGAGTTATAAGGAGAGGCTGGATAGACTGGGACTTTTTTCCCTGGCGCGTAGGAGGCTTAGGGGTCACCTTATAGCGCTCTATAAAATGATGAGGGGCTAGATAGTCAACATCTTTTCCCAAAGGTAGAGGAGTCTAAAACCAGAGGGCATAGGTTTAAGGTGAGAAGGGAGAGTCACAAAAGGGTCCAGAGGAACAATTTTTTCACACAGACAGTGGTGAGTGTCTGGAACAAGCTGCCAGAGGTAGTAGTAGAGGCGGGTTCAATTTTGTCTTTTAAAAAGCATTTAGACAGTTAACTGGGTACGGTGGATATAGAGGGATATGGGCCAAACGTGGGCAATTGGGACTAACTTAGTAGTTAAAAATAAAGGGCGGCATGGACAAGTTGGGCCGAAGGGCCTGTTTCCATGGTATAAACCTCTATGACTCTATGTCTGAAAGACGTGCTGGTTAGGTCATGCTAAATTCTCTCTCAGTGTACCCAAACAGGCACCGAGTGTGGCGACTTGGGGATTTTCATAGTAACTTCATTGCAGTGTTAATGTAAGCCTACTTGTGTCATTAATAAATAAACTTTAAATTTTAAAACTTTAAACTTACACTTTTGATCGTTCCGACTGTCTTAACATGAATAGTTACCCAGAAAAAAATTGGAAGAATTGAAACCTGGGTAATTAGGGTACTGACCCCACCACCCCCAACCCCTCACCGACTACTTTCCCACCCTCTCAACTATCCCTGCTCATCCCCCCAACTACCTGATCACCCAAACAGACCTCCTGAGTCTCAATCACTGATTATCCTCCCAACCCCCAGCTACCTTCCTGACCATCCAATGAACCCCCAATTCCTGACTACCCCTATTGACATCTCCTCTGACCATCCGTCCCCCCACCATTACCTGCCCCCACCCACTGTTCACCTCACTGCCGATCACTCTCCCCACTGACCACCCAAACACACTACTGATCACCCCCAATCCTACCCAATTGCATTGCACAATTATCTTCTCTCTGGTTTCTCAAAATGGCTGGGAACTTTAAACTTACCTGCTTTATGGCAGCTAGCCCCCCTAAATAAGGTAAGGGAAAAGGAACAGAGTGGCACTATGACTGTGATTGCCACTCCACAGAAGCTCTGGCCCATTATGTTTTTAAGCTGTCTCTAATTTAGAGTAAAATGGAGAGAGAACAGAACTAATATTTCAAGTCTGGATGACTCTTTGTCAGTTCTGATGAAGAGTCATCCAGCCTCTGCACAGATGCTGTCAGACCTGCTGAGATTTTCCAGCGTTTTGTGTTTTTGGGAATCGTTGTGGGGGCCGATTGGGCCGTGGAGGGGCAGCACTGCGGGGGGCCCGGGCTGGCCAGGGATCGGGCTGGCCAGCAAACGGGAGTTTGACAGTTTGGGGTCACTGCGCATGCGCAGAGCTCCAGAACTGTCAAACTCCGACATGAATAGGCCCCCCACCGCCCCCCCTGGGTTTTTAATGAGATTTATGACTGAGCTCTCTGCATTGCACAGAGTGCGGAGATTCGAGTGAGAAGTTGACCTGTCAGAACTGGCATGATCTAGAACAGTTTTGCCCCCAATTTAACACTTTTGGGAGAATCACGGCCAAAGAGTCCATAACAAGCCATTATAGTATTGGCTTTCAGAGTTCTCTAAGATTTCACTGAACCTGACATTACCAGGACAGTCTGCAGAGAGATAGAGGCAGCCAATTATTATTATTCATTATGCAGGATGTGGGAAAAGCTTGTTTTCAAATTGAAGAGACCAAGTTTGTGTGGATTGAAATGAGGCTGGGAGATTTGCCTAGCTTTGGCTTGAAGGCGAAATCTCCATAGTATCCCTCAGCATAAAAGTCAGTTCGAGAATTTGAAGTTAGCCGGACGGAAAAGGAAGAAGGAGGCAGATTATTGAGAGCTGAGGACAGCTTTAGACCGTTTACTCAAGAATGAATTGTCCACTTAGGGACAGAGTAAAGTACAACAATAACATAAGATGTGTGAACATTAAATGGGGGAAGTTCTTTGCAGTTTAAAGTATAATTTGCCCACAAAAATAGTATATTGTTAATGTTGAATTTAATTTGTTTGTTACTGTAAAAGTTCTAAAATTTTAAGTTTTGTTATTTGATATTTTTAATCAGTCACTGGAAGTTTGAGTTTTGTTTTAAAAGTTATCAGATTCTATGTGGATCATAACAATAAGGGATTACAATCTTGTTCAATTTTAAAATTTAAAAGAACCTCAGAGATTTGGCCACTGCTCTCATTGGGGTAAACATGGGAAGTTCCGATTGGACAGCGGACATCGGAGACCATGGAAATGTCACACTCATCTGATGTTACACTACCCACTGCACCTGGTGACTGAGAAGCTGGGAACAGATCCAGGAAAATTCCACCTCTCTGTTTCGTTTATTAGTTTTCAGTTTTTTAATTTCAGGCCACTTTTCTCCCCTGTACCTTTCTCCCGAAGACGCTCATTCCTTACTGTGGCTCTGGTTTCACAGATGCTCTTCATTCTTCAAGGACCAAATTCTGACCACCTTTCCTCTCACTGATGCACAGACATTTAGACCAATCCTCCCTCAAATCTAACTGAGAGCAGCTAACTCAGCAGTGTCTAAGAATCAATGATATAGGTTTAAATGTACAATATAGAAACAAGGTTATGGCACCGAGACGGGTAGATGGAGCTAAGGTACAGATCAGCCAGGATCTAATTTAACAGCAGAATAGTCTCAAGTGATTTACTGGCCTACTTCTGCTCGAAAACTCCAATGTGCCACTTTAAAGTGTGAAGTCAGGACCAACACTGAAAGATACACATGTAAACAATCATGTCTAACATATTAAAAGTTTTGCATATAATGTACGTTTCTCATCTATCACATTACTTCTTGGAGCACTATCCCATCAAACTTTGTGATAAACACCCTGATTGTTGTGTGGTGTAACCTCCAACTCCTCATTAGCGAACATGAGAGTCTCGTATTTAGTCCATGATGGGAAGTAAGATCAGTTTCCCCTGTGGGGAAACAGTAAACCAAAATACCCAAATCTACTGACAGACCCCCAAATGAAGGATTCACCAACAAGATTTTACTCTCTGTAACTTTACTATGAATCAGAACCAATGCAAGTTACACATTAATTAAGAGGCAAATGATACTTCAAATAATAAGACAAATTTCACATCAAATAGTCGATAGAGCAAGGATATGTCTTATGCACCACAAACATTCGCATCACTCCCCACACAAATGTGGCATCATGCGTTAACTCATGGAGGGCGATCTTACCTTCTCACTCGTCTCCCACCAGTGAATGGGGGGTGGGTGGTAAGAAGGTAAGATCGCGAGAGAGGTGAAATATCGGGCGATTTCTTGCCTATCACAATCTTACCGGCCCCGGATATCTGGCAAGATCAACCTCACACCCTTCCGGGGTGCAATTTAAATGTGGATTTCAATATTATTAGTGAGCCCGAGTTGCAATAGTCCAGTCCTTAGCGGCCTTGCCTGTGAAGGTCCTCACTAGCGAGGATCATGTATGGTCCTCATCAACGGGACCTGTCAACATGGCCACTCTGATAGGACCAGAGGCAATTGAGTTTCCCTGGGAGGTTGGGGATGGCAGCGCCCCTTGGGCCAGCTATATATTTTGTAACACAAGCCTTTATCGGGCACCTGCATCTTAGTCCCTGCTGTCCCCCCCCCGCCCCCCCATTGATAGACTCCAAACTGTTTGATCAAAGAAAGTCAAGAATAAGGGCCATTGATACAAGATGAAATGGAAGATTTAGAACTGATGGCAGAAGAGATGTCTTTATGTGGAGAGCTATGAACATATGAACATTACTTATAGGATTAGTGTTTGAGTCAGAAGCTATGTCATAATTCAGGTTTAGACTGGTTAAATAGATAATAAGGCAGAAGGTGGGGAAATGGGATTGGAACTACTTACTCATAACATGAACACAGGTTGATTGGATCGAATGTTTCCAGGTTTTAACTTCCTTGTATATCTTTGAGTGTTGGTCAGACTCCTGACTTCACACTTTAAAGTGGTGCATTGGAGTTTTGGAGCAGAAGTAGGCCATTAAAAGACTATTCTGCTGTTAAATTAGATCCTGGCTGATCTGTACCTGAGCTCCATCTACCCGTCTCGGTTCCATAACCCTGGATAACTTAATCCAGCAAAAGGCTATCAATCTCAGTTTTGAGATTTTCAATTGCCAGCTCTTTGAGGAAGGGTAGAGAGTAACTAAGATTTCCGCTATCCTTTGTGTGAGGATGAACTTCTCGACTTCGCCCCTCAAGGACCTAGCTCTAATTTTAAGGTTATGCTTCTGTTCTGGATGCCCCCACCTGAGGAAATAATTTCTCACTACCTAAGCTTATAAACGCTTTCATCATCTTAAATATTTCAACGAGATCACCACTTAATCTCCAACGTTCAAGACAATACAAGCCAAGATTTCATGCTTTCATAAGAACTCCTTTGGTTGTGGATTCTGCACTTCACCCTCTCCAATTAAAGTCTTCTTGAGTTGCAGTGATGAGCACAACCTACCATACTCTCCATGGAGTCTAACCAGAGCTCTGTACAGCTACGATTTACTGGAATATCCTTTGTATTCCAGCTCTGACAAAGAGTCAGCCAGACTTGAAAGGTTGGCTCTAATCTCTCTCCACAGATGCTGTCAGAACTGAACAAAGAAAAGTACAACATACGAACAGGCCCTTCGGCCCTCCAAGCCTGTGCTGATCATGATGCTCTAACTAAACCAAAGAAAAAAACCTTCTGCCCATACTCAGTCAGCATCCTTCTATTCCCTCCCTATTCATGTACCCATCCAGATGCCCCGTAAACGTTGCTAATGTGCTTGCTTCCACCACCTCCTGGGGCAGTGCATTCCAGGCACCCACCACTCTGCGTGAAAAACCTCCCCTGCACATGTCCCTTAAACTTTCCCCCTCTCCCCTTGAACCTGTGCCCCCTTGTAATTGACATTTCCACCCTGGGAAAAAGCCTCTGACTATCCACCTGTCTATGCCTCTCATAATTTTGTAGACCTCTATCAGGTCTCCCGAGTCTCTGTCTTTCCAGTTAAAGCAATCATAGTTTACTCTGCTGAGAATTTCCAGCATTTTCTGTTTTTGTTTCAGATTCCAGCATCCGCAGTAATTTGCTTTTACCTGCTGAGATCATAACTAAATTCCAAGTGGCCTCTGGAAATTGGCCCAAGTAGGTCATTTACTTACCTTAACTGGATACCCACCAATAGTGGGCAGGTTGTCCCTGGCATGATAGAAACAGCAAGCCAGTAAGCCAATTGGGCTGTATTTTACGTGTGCCCCCACTGGAGTGTTTTGAGCATGGGTTGGGTTGGGTGGGGAGTTGGGGGGGGCGGGGTGGTGTAAAATAGGGCAGGTGCCACCTTTCTGCCCAGCCTGTGCCCACCCCCATACTACAGGGAATGGGCAGGAGCCAAAGTTGGCAGCTCATCCACCATTTTCAAGCAAGAAGTCAAAGGTCAATTAGGCTTATTATCAAGCCAATTGACCTGAATAATACAAAAACAGAAAATGCTGTAAAATCTCAGCAGGTCTGACAGCATCACCATGAAACCTTTGGCTTGATCAGCTGGGTGGGAATGAGCAGCCCAGTTTTAAAAAAATAAGATCTTCAAAAGTCAGGAAGGAGGGGTGGGGGGCGGTTTGCTCTCCAGGGCTGCCCTTTGCTGATCACAGGATGATCCTCCTAAGGGTGAACCCCTCCTTCCTTCCTACCTGCCCGCCCACAGCCTTAAACCCCCTGCCCACACCCTGCCCCCTTCCCTGGCCTACCCAAATCCTCCCTGCCCAAGATCCCAGACCTACCCGCTCTGGGGATCCAAGGGTCCTTCTTCCCCTGCAGTCCTGGCACTTATGTGCTCTTGGTGCTGCAGTCGGATTGGCTGGCAGCTCCAGAGGGCATGACCTCCTCCCCACTTGACCCCCACTTAGCCACTCCACTGCGCCCCATGGCTCTGCGGGGCAGGTCGGCGTGAAGCATGTCAGTTCCATGCCGACTCTGCTTCTCAGGGGTGAATATTAACACATAGTTCCTGGCTTCTTGCCAATTAAAAATATTCTGATCAATCTTCCTTTCTTCATATTCTGATCAATCTTCATTCACAACTGAATGACATCACACCTTTCCACACTTTGCAGAGTTTTAACCCCCATATGGGGGCAAGTACGGATTAGGGTGAGTGGGAAGATTTACAGCTCCGACTGGCTTACTGGCTTGCTGTTTCTATCTATGTCTTATGGTCTTATGGTCTTATGCCAGGGACAACCTGCCCACTATTGGTGGGTATCCAGTTTAGGTAAGTAAATGACCTACTTGGGCCAATTTCCAGAGGCCACTTGGAATTTAGTTATGATCTCAGGCCAGACCGCCAGAGTTTTAGTAAGATCCGGTTAGGGATCAATAACTCTTTGTTTACAGTGGATAAAGTTTGAGATTCAAGACACCTGCTAATAGAATAAAGCCATAAAATTCACAGGTTTTGAACAAACAAGAAATAACTTCACCATGCAAGGCATAGAAAGATAAAACAATTTACAATATCTGTCATACTTTACATTCAGAATTAATGTGAGGTACATGTGAACTAATGGGCAAAAATTCGCTTCTGAAGATCTTGCCTTGGAATTCCCTTCACAAATCGTTCCAACTCGGACAGCCTCAGTGATGGCCCACCTTGCAGGGTTTAAGCTTGTCTCCTGATAGTCTGTTCCCCTACATTCCCGAGCATGCACTCAAGCATCACCTCACAAGCACAGATTTAGTTCTTTGGCCGCGCTGAGCAGAAAAGTACAGCTCCATCAGGGAATCTTTGTCTCAGTGGCATGGAGCATGGAGTCACCAACCTATTGCGATCTCCTGAGATTGCCAGGGCTTTCCCTGAGTCCTGCTAATCACAGTTCTCTTCCTGCTTGGACCCTCTTTCTCTGCTCCCCTCTTTTTCCTTACCTGGATACTATCTCTGTCTCCTGTCTCTGCCCCTTGTCTGTGGGGGTAGTGTGTTGGTAATGTCATGAGACTAACAGTCCAGAGGCCCAGGCTAATGTTCTGGGAATACAGGTTCGAATCCCACTGTGTAAGCGGATGGAATTTAAATTCAATTAATAAATCAGGAATTAAAAGCTAGTCTCAATTATCGTGACCATGAAACCATTGTTGATTGTTGTAAAAACCCATCTGATTCACTTTAGGGAAGGAAATCTGCCATCCTTACCTGGTCTGGTCTACCTGCATCTCCAGGCCCACAGCAATGCAGTTGACTGTAGTGGATAAGTTGTTAGAAGGTATTTTAAGAGACAGGATCTACAGGCATTTAGAGATGCAAGGACTGATTAGGGACAGTCAGCATGGCTTTTTGAATGGAAAATCATATCTCACAAATTTGATTAAGTATTTTGAAGGGGTAACCAAGAAAGTAGATGAGGGCAGTGCAGTTGATGTTGTCTACATGGACTTTAGCAAGGCCTTTGACAAGGTACCACATGGTAGGTTGTTGCATAGGGTTAAATCTCACGGGATCCAGGGTGAGGTAGCTAAAAGGATACAAAATTGGCTTGATAACAGAAGAGGGTGGTTGTAGAGGGTTGTTTTTCAAACTGGAGGCCTGTGGTGTGCCTCAGGGATCAGTGCTGGGTCCACTGTTATTTGTCATTTACATTAATGATTTGGATGAGAATTTAGTGGGCATGGTTCGTAAGTTTGCAGATGACACCAAGATTGGTGGCATAATGGACAGTGAAGAAGGTTATGTAGGATTGCAACGAGATCATGATCGTCAGATTTTTCACATTAAGGCTCCTGTGAAGCTTCTTGGGATGATACTGTTGAAGGTGCTCTATAAATGCAAGTTGTTGTTGTACATGTCTGACTCTCAGCTTCTGTCCATGTCCAGGACACTGCAGGTAAGAGCCGTGGGGTTATGCTGCAACTGTACAGGACCTTGGTGAGACCACATTTGGAATATTGTGTGCAGTTCTGGTCACTTCACTATAAGAAGGATGTGGAAGCGCTGGAAAGAGTGCAGAGGAGATTTACCAGGATGCTGCCTGGTTTGGAGGGTAGGTCTTATGAGGAAAGGTTGAGGGAGCTAGGGCTGTTCTCTCTGGAGCGGAGGAGGCTGAGGGGAGACTTAATAGAGGTTTATAAAATGATGAAGGGGATAGATAGAGTGAACATTCAAAGACTATTTCCTCGGGTGGATGGAGCTATTACAAGGGGGCATAACTATAGGGTTCATGGTGGGAGATATAGGAAGGATATCAGAGGTAGGTTCTTTACGCAGAGAGTGGTTGGGGTGTGGAATGGACTGCCTGCAGTGATAGTGGAGTCAGACACTTGAGGAACATTTAAGCGGTTATTGGATAGGCACATGGAGCACACCAGGATGATAGGGAGTGGGATAGCTTGATCTTGGTTTCAGATAAAGCTCGGCACAACATCGTGGGCCGAAGGGCCTGTTTTGTGCTGTGCTGTACTGTTCTATGTTCTAATTGGGCCAGTGGGCTGACGAATGGCAGATGGAGTTTAAATTAGATAAATGCGAGTTGATGCATTTTAGTCGATTGAACCAGGGCAGGACTTACTCAGTTAATGATAGCGTTTTGGGGAGAGTTACAGAACAAAGAGATCTAGGAGTACAGGTTCATAGCTCCTAGAGAGTGGAGTCACAGGTGGACAGAGTGGTGGAGAAGGCATTCGGCATGCTTGGTTTCATTGGTCAGAACATAGAATACAGGAGTTGGGACATCTTGTTGAAGTTGTACAAGACATTGGTAAGGCCACACTTGGAATACTATGTGCAGTTCTGGTCACCCTATTATAGAAAGGATATAAGTAAGCTAGAAAGAGTGCAGAAAAGATTTACTAGGATGCTACCGGGACTGGATGATTTGGGTTATAAGGAGAGGCTGGATAGACTCTGGAGTGTAGGAGGCTTAAGGGTGATATTATAGAGGTCTATAAAATAATGAGGGGCATAGATCAGCTAGATAGTCAATATCTTTTCCCAAAGATAGGGGAGTCTAAAACTAGAGGGCATAGGTTTAGGGTGAGAGGGGAGAGATACAAAAGGGTCCAAAGGGGCAATTGTTTCACACAGAGGGTGGTGAGTGTCTGGAACAAGCTGCCAGAGGTAGTAGTAGAGGTGGGTACAATTCTGTCTTTTAAAAAGTGTTTAGACAGTTACATTGATAAAATGGGTATTGAGGGATATTAGCCAAACGGGGGGAATTGGGACTAGCTTCGGGATTAAAAAAAGGGCGGTATGGACAAGTTGGGCTGAAGGGCCTGTTTCCATACTGTAAACCTCTATGACTCTTAACTGTCTTTGAAATGGCCCAGCAAGCCACTCAGTTGTGTCAAACCATTACAAGGTCTAGAAGAAATGGAACCGGATATACCACCTGGCATTGGACTGGAGAAGACAGTGGCACACTTAGCCATGTTGACTTTTACAAATATCAGGGAGCTTTTGCCAAAATTGGAACAGCTGTTTTAGAGACTACTCAATAAACAGCCTGACATAGAAATACACATGCAATCATACCTTGCAGACAACGTCCCAGACACCACCTTCACTTCCCTGAGAATGTCTTGTTCCACCAATGGGACAGACTCATCAGAGGTGGCAGGTGATACAGTGGTATACAGTCGAGAGGAAGCTGTCCTGTTGTAGGGCTGCCAATCCTCCAAAATTGGTCTTGAATCTCAAAGAATTGAAGATCAATCTCCAGGCCACTGCTATATGCAATCCTGGAGAAAGATCCTCAGCATGTAATTGTTTTAACATGTCTATTTACCAGATATCAAAATACTGAAGTGGGGGGAAAAGGCTGTTTGGTTGACAGCCAAGCATCATCAAATTGGGTAATGAGTGTTTCTGCTTTCCAGTTGGCGTTGGAAGGCTGTATGTCATAAGGATGGATGTGTTGAGCGACTAATGGCTGGAGTGTGGGAGCAAGTTATGTGATGAAACCTCCAGGAATGCATTTAATCACAGTTGGCAACCCTACCAGGGAGTCCTCAACATTAATTCTGGACTTCATGAGGTTTCAATGCACCAAGTCAAATATGGGCAAGGAAACCTACTGCTGATTACACCTAATGCACCCATCCCTGTCCACTCAGCTGATGGATCAGTACTCTTCCATGTGAACTCCACTTGGAGGAGTCACTGAGGGTGGCAAGGGTATGGAATATAGTCTGGGTGGAGAACTTCAACGTCCATCACCAACTGTGACTCTGTAGTGTTGTTTATGTGATGTCAGTCTCTTTAAGACAGTATAGCGGAAGTGAGTCATCTGACTTGAGAGACCAATGTGGAACTGAGAGTGAGTGATCAACCCAGAGGTTGGAGTCTTCTCTCAGGCAGAATCTTCTCGAAGCCAAGTTGTAAGCAGGTAAGGACTGGAGCTGCTGCTCCAGGACATCAAGGCTACAAACTCATGTACCAAGTTTCTCTTATTCAATAAATACCTTTGTTCCTAACAAAACCTGAACTCTGTTGTTGATGCCTTAATAGCCACAACATAACAGGTAGCACCACTACTGACCGAGCTGGCCAGGTCCTAGAGGACATAACTGCTAGACTGAGTCTACAACAGGTGGTGAGGGAACCAACAAGAAGTAAAAACCTACTTGATCTCATCCTCACCAATCTACATGTTGTAGATGCATCTGTAGGAATATCGGGAGGACTGATCACCACACAGTCCTTGTGGAGATAAATCCTTCCATCATGTTGTCCTTAATGGGATAGATTCCTTTGGGACCTCTCTCTGTCTGCTCTCCCTCTCCCCTGCCTGCAGCAACACTTGTTTACAGTGTCCTGGTTACATGACCTGGTTTTCCTGCCATTTCTCTTTTTTCCTTCTTCTTGTAGGTACCTTGTGCTGCCAAGGCCTGTCAGGACTTCACTTGCCGAGGATTTTGACTTTCATAACAATTTACATAAAGATTTTAATATAGTAAAATTTTCCAAGGTGCTGCATAGGAGTATCATCAGGTAACATTTTAATACTGAACCGCCTAATAAAGAGATAAAGGCTGGTGGCCAAAAACATGGTGAAAGAGTGAGGTTTTATGTAGTGTCTGACGATGGAGGGCCTGGCAGAGAGGTAGAAGAAATTCCAGAGTTTCAGATTTAGATTAGCCGGTGGTGGGCTGAAGACAACAGGAGCTGAACAAGAACAAATCCTGAGTTCTTGCTGGTTTGTAGAGCTGGAGGAGGTTACAGAAATGAAGATTGATGAGGTGATGGAAAGTGTAAAAGTCATGAACCTGTTGTCTGACATTTACAAGCAGTTGAAATTGCCCTGTGATTGTGCAAGTTGATGCACACCTATAATTATCTACGCTGCCTGGTTACTCCTCCCATTCATCTTAGGGAGTAACTGAACAGTGTCCTTAAAGGTACAGGATAGGTTACCAGCTGAACAGCGCAACAGAGCTCCAGATCCCAGCAAAATGTCACGAGATCTGTCAGTGTTTACAGTTGTTCAGAGTGAACAGCCAGTGGGACTGTGTATCTGTTACTGCTGGCTGCAATTTTCTTGTCTGCTCAGTAGTGTGAGAGCACTAGGACAAACTATAGTAACAGAAAAACACATTGACATGCACATAAAGACAAGTACAAAGAGGAGCACACACACATATGCTCAGCACAAACATACACTGTACACATAGAGGCACAGTAAGAAGTTTCACAACACCAGGTTAAAGTCCAACAGGTTTATTTGGTAGCAAATGCCACTAGCTTTCGGAGCGCTGCCCCTTCGTCAGGTGGAGTGGAGAAATGCTCACAAACAGGGCACAGAGACACAAACTCAATTTACAGAATAATGATTGGAATGCAGTCTTTACAGACAATCAAGTCTTAAAGGTACAAACAATGTGAGCGGAGAGAGCATTAAGCACAGGTTAAAGAGATGTGTATTGTCTCCAGACAGGACAGCCAGTGAGATTCTGCAAGTCCAGGCAAGCTGTGGGGGTTACAGATAGTGTGACATGAACCCAAGATCCCGGTTGAGGCTGTCCTCATGTGTGCGGAACTTGGCAGACAAGATACCGAAAGGACTACAGATCACGAACCCACCAAGGTGAGCAAAAACTGATAGCCAAGTTCCGCGCACATGAGGACGGCCTCAACCGGGATCTTGGGTTCATGTCACACTATCTGTAACCCCCACGACTTGCCTGGACTTGCAGAATCTCACTGGCTGTCCTGTCTGGAGACAATACACATCTCTTTAACCTGTGCTTAATGCTCTCTCCGCTCACATTGTTTGTACCTTTAAGACTTGATTGTCTGTAAAGACTGCATTCCAATCATTATTCTGTAAATTGAGTTTGTGTCTCTGTGCCCTGTTTGTGAGCACTTCTCCACTCCACCTGACGAAGGGGCAGCGCTCCGAAAGCTAGTGGCATTTGCTACCAAATAAACCTGTTGGACTTTAACCTGGTGTTGTTCAACGTCTTACTGTGTTTACCCCAGTCCAATGCCGGCATCTCCACATCATGACTACCATCGACATATAGGCACACACATGTCTTGAGGTATGAGTTCTATTTGTTGGACAAGTAGAATAGATGTGCAAATGAATTGACTAATACATACCAAAATAAACTGAGTGAAAGTAATCATAGGATACTACAGTTTGATCTTTTGAATAATTTAATATATCAAAGCAATATTTTGGGAGCTTTGTGGGAAGGAGCAGTGACTATTGTGTGCAGAAACAGCAACAACCTTCAGAAGCAGTACGTGGCTTTTTCTGTCAGACTCGGCCAGAGTTATGGTGAGAATCTTATTGAAATCTCTGTAGATTTCTGGGGCATATCTCTTTGTTTACATTTTGTTATTTCCCAACTCTGGAATTCCCCAGCGGGCATTACGCAGCTTGCAAACCCACAGGTATACGAAATAGGTAGAGCGGAAAGGACCATATAGCTCGTTCAAGCCTGCTCAACACTGTCACGATGCTTGAAGCATCATCTTCAGACATTCCCTTTCCACCAACAGCTACGTCATTTCCTGGGAGAGGTAAAAGTCAAAGATCAACACTGTCGTATAAGGGTAAATTTAGGGTAAATTTGAGATTGAACACAGCGCCACCCAGACAGTGATGTAAGAGAACACATGACCCACACTGAGGGGTCAGTGCAGGGTTGGATAGAGCCATATGCACAAGTATGGACGCAGACCCTAGCTTGAACCCTTTACTCTCTCTCTCTCTCTCTATATATATATATATATATATATATCTATACATAATTAATAAATACATAAAGTTAACCTACTTAAGACTACAAAGACTTAATTAAGACGTACTGAACTGTATCCAACACCTTGCAACAAACACAAAGGCCAATTCAGGAAAAAATATGGAAAATTCCATTCCAATTTACTTAGGCAATAGAAAACTAAACTATGAGAACCACACTGACGATTTTAATTGCCTGGTGCATTTACCTTTTAGTCCTGGATAAATACCGGTACAGCTCTCTTTTACAGAGTCAACATTCATTTCATGAGGCAACATGTTCAAAAGATCTGTGAAACTGTTTAACATCTCACCCAAACTTGCTCTTATATATCTTGTTTATAAGGTCATTTCTAATCGATTAGACCAAAATAATCTATCAGTAGGAAGAGTCTAGTCCTTTCACTATTTTATACATTGTATCAAATTATCCCTGAGTTTAAGAATCTCTGAAGTGAGTTGATCCAGCTGTTTATGAGTAATTAAGATTTTTTTAAGCTGGGAATCATTCTTGTTGCCCTGTTTGCCATATCCCCAAGCTGATATTTCTAGTAGTCTTTTGGATCTGTGAAAGTGCATTGTCCATTATGGATCAAATGGCCTCCTCCATGCTGTAGTATCCTATGGTTTCTTTCACGCAGTTTATTATTAGTTAATTGGTTTGCACATCTATTCTACTTGTACACTAGGTAGAACCCACACCTGAAGACATGCGTGTGTGTGTCCATATGTGTACAGTGTATTGTTGTGTTGTGCATATGTGTATGTGCACCTTTTTGTATGTGTCTTTATGTACATGCCTATGTGCATGAGCAGTTGTGCGCCTCTCCATTGGTCGATTAACAACACATTGCTGGAATTTTGTTCGTGGAATGGATGTTCCACCAATGGGCTTGAAATTGGGATTGGGTGGGGGGAGTTGCTTCAACTGGGTGCACAACTCAGAAGCACATTTTATAGGGGCATGCAGCTAATTGGTTGTCATTATTAAGAATGGATACCCATCCCCTGGAGCTACTGCTCAATTGGAGGATCGGCAGCTCAGCAGACTCAGCAGTGCCCATTATCTTCCCGCCACTATGACAGCTATGACCATGGAAAGCATTCTTTCTGGTTGTATTACAGCTTGGTATGGCTCCTGCTCTGCCCAAGACCACAACGAACTACAAAAGGTCGTGAATGTAGCTCAATCCATAACGCAAACCAGCCTCCAATCCATTGACTCTGTCTACACTTCCCGCTGCCTCGGCAAAGCAGCCAGCATAATTAAGGACCCCCCACACCCCGGACATTCTCTCTTCCACCTTCTCCCTTCGGGAAAAAGATACAAAAGTCTGAGATCACGTACCAACCGCCTCAAAAACAGCTTCTTCCCTGCTGCTGTCAGACTTTTGAATGGACTTACCTCGCATTAAGTTGATCTTTCTCTACACCCTAGCAATGACTGTAACACTACATTCTGCACTCTCTCGTTTCCTTCTCTATGAACGGTATGTTTTGTCTGTATAGCGCGCAAGAAACAATACTTTTCACTGTATGTTAATACATGTGACAATAATAAATCAAATCAAATCAAATTGTCAGTGCTGGGGAAGGTGACAATAGATCCCTGCAGTGACTGCACCTGGAAGTACAGGATGCTGCCCTCCCAACTATAGGTGGGGTCTGGGGTGCCTGGGGCTAGTCAGGCAGGCCCTGACAAAGGGGTGGGTGGGTTGTGATGGGGGCAGGTGACACCGCTGCCATGAGGACAGCCATCCCTACGTCAAAACTGCTTAAATAGGAGAGCCCTCAGACCCACAGCGAGGCTGCCAGTGTTTACTTGGCATAATCTCCCCAAGCAATGGAAGGCCAAATCACCACAGATAAAATGCCAGTGGAGGTGAGACGAGGTCACTTAAGTGGCTCAATTGGCATCTGTGCAGACATGCCATCCACCACCTTCCCTACCCCTGGCACAATGTCATTGTCATGGGAAGACAATGGGAACTCCAGCCCTTACCTTCCCTCTCTATTTTATGGACCACCCCACCTCCTTAATTGCACTTCAACTGAGTGGCTTGCTAGGGCAGAGGGCAGTTAATAGTCAACCGCTGTGGGTCTGGAGGCAGATGTAGGCCAGACTGAGTAAGGATGGTAGATTTCCTTCCCTAAAGGGCATTAGTGAACCAGATGTTTTTTACAACAGTGAATGATAGTTTCATGGTCACCGTTAACGTGACTGGCTTTCAATTTGACCAGCTGTCATAGTGACGGATTTGAACCCATGGCACCAGAGCCTGGTGTTTGGAATACTAGTCCAGTGACATTACCCACTACACCATCATGATCATTCAATGTCAGATCTGACTGGCCTACTGAAAACATTATTGGGTCTTGCTTTTGTTTGCTGAAACTGCTCGCTATTCCAGGATTATCCTGTCTGCAGGCTTTGACATATTGACTACCTTGTCCTACTCCAATACTTCTCCACTGTTATCTACCTTGCTGGATCTGCACTCACCCGGTTCCATTCTACCTACCCTTAGCCAGAAAATTACCTGCAATGACTTCTTTCTCTGCTCCCGCATCATTACCTCTGGTATCCCCCAAGGATCTATCCTTGGCTTCCTCTTTCTCACCTGTATGTTGTCCCCTGATGACTTCAATCCAAAGTATAGCTTTAGTTGTCATGTATACACTGAACACACTCAGCTCTACACACCACCACCTGTCTTGACTCCACCACAGTCTCTAATTTATCAGATTTCTTGGCTGGCATCCTGAACTGGATGAGCAGAAATTTTCAACCAAATATTGGGAAGGCTGAAACTATTGTCTTTGGTCCCCACCACAACCCGTATTCCTCTCCCACTCTGATGCTGAAGCAGACTGCTTATAAACTTGGTGTCACACTTGACCCTCAACTCAACTTCTGACCACATATAATAAACCATAAGACCATAAGACATAGGAGCAGAATTAGACCACTCGGCCCATCGAGTCTGCTCTGCCATTCAATCATAGCCAATATTTTTCTCATCCCCATTCTCCTGCCTTTTCCCCATAACCCCTGATCCCCTTATTAATCAAGAACCTATCTATCTCTGTCTTAAAGACACTCAATGACCTGACTTCCACAGCCTTCTGCGGCAAAGAGTTCCATATATTCACCACTCTCTGGCTGAAGAAAATCCTCCTCATCTCTGACTTAAAGGATCGTCCCTTTAGCTTGAGGTTGTGCTCCCTGGTTCTAGTTTTTCCTACGAGTGGAAACATCCTCTCCACGTCCACTCTATCCAGGCCTCGCAGTATCCTGTAAGTTTCAATAAGATCACCCCTCATCCTTCTAAACTCCAATGAGTACAGACTCAGAGTCCTCAACCGTCCCTCCTATGACAAGCTCTTTGGTTGAGGACTATGGGCCTGTACTCGTTGGAGTTCCACACCATCACTAAGGTTATTCTGATGACCACAGCAGATGTCATTGCTGAGCAAGCCAGATTCCAGGGGGAAGTCTGTTTTACTGATCATAAACCTTTATTTTACATTTTGAAAAGAAGGAAGAGCTACTGAACCCAAAAACATAGGACTCCAGCAACACCTTTAGGATTTAAAAAAATATAATATTTATTATTAAGATAAAAAAACTTAAGCATATAAGATTAAAGGACAATCCTCAAAAAACCCATTTGGTCAAAGATACACAAATATAAAGTTTTTGGCAACAACTCCCTTACAGATTTTTATTATAAAAATCCACTAATACCCAAAGCAATGAATTATTGTCACTTTAATAAAGATATGCCATACAACTCCTCAAACTCTTCCACTCAGATGTGGCAATCCAAAAAAAAAGGTTCAGAATCAAACTGTTTTTTGAAAAACAGAAATGTTTCTGGCTTGAAAGTTGTGTTTCAAATGCACAATTTTCGCACCTTCTCAGCAAACAGGTCTGGTCTTCAGGACGTTTCCCCACAATTCAGTTAAACATCTTTCCTTCAATTTTTTCTCCCACTTCATCTCACATTCCATTGTCTTCAAACACCAGTTTGAATTCAACTTCAACAAATATAAAAATCTTTCATGTTTTCCTATATTGTCTACGTTCAGCCGATAGAATTTAATGTACCTTCCCCTGTTTACACCTGAAGCCTTTGTAAGTTGTAAACATTCCTTGTCACTTTGGAGCTTCCCTTTGAGGTTCAGCAGCTGAAAGGCAAAGTTCCCACTTATCTTATAATACAAATTTTAGACCCAATCTATTTACTTATAGCTGAAACACACCATAACTCTTCATTATAAATGCATGACCCCAACACCTTTATCCTTTTATCTCTTGGTTCTTATAAGAACATAAGAACATAAGAAATAGGAGCAGGAGTAGGCCATCTAGCCCCTCGAGCCTGCCCCGCCATTCAATAAGATCATGGCTGATCTGACGTGGATCAGTACCACTTACCCGCCTGATCCCCATAACCCTTAATTCCCTTACCGATCAGGAATCCATCCATCCGCGCTTTAAACATATTCAGCGAGGTAGCCTCCACCACCTCAGTGGGCAGAGAATTCCAGAGATTCACCACCCTCTGGGAGAAGAAGTTCCTCCTCAACTCTGTCTTAAACCGACCCCCCTTTATTTTGAGGCTGTGTCCTCTAGTTTTAACTTCCTTACTAAGTGGAAAGAATCTCTCCGCCTCCACCCTATCCAGCCCCCGCATTATCTTATAAGTCTCCATAAGATCCCCCCTCATCCTTCTAAACTCCAACGAGTACAAACCCAATCTCCTCAGCCTCTCCTCATAATCCAAACCCCTCATCTCCGGTATCAACCTGGTGAACCTTCTCTGCACTCCCTCCAATGCCAATATATCCTTCCTCATATAAGGGGACCAATACTGCACACAGTATTCCAGCTGCGGCCTCACCAATGCCCTGTACAGGTGCATCAAGACATCCCTGCTTTTATATTCTATCCCCTTCGCAATATAGGCCAACATCCCATTTGCCTTCTTGATCACCTGTTGTACCTGCAGACTGGGCTTTTGCGTCTCATGCACAAGGACCCCCAGGTCCCTTTGCACGGTAGCATGTTTTAATTTGTTTCCATTGAGATAGTAATCCCATTTGTTATTATTTCCTCCAAAGTGTATAACCTCGCATTTCTCAACGTTATACTCCATTTGCCATATCCTCGCCCACTCACTCAGCCTGTCCAAATCTCTCTGCAGATCTTCTCCGTCCTCCACACGATTCACTTTTCCACTTATCTTTGTGTCGTCTGCAAACTTCGTTACCCTACACTCCGTCCCCTCCTCCAGATCATCTATATAAATGGTAAATAGTTGCGGCCCGAGTACCGATCCCTGCGGCACGCCACTAGTTACCTTCCTCCAACCGGAAAAACACCCATTTATTCCGACTCTTTGCTTCCTGTCGGATAGCCAGTCCCCAATCCACTTTAACACACTACCCCCAACTCCGTGTGCCCTAATCTTCTTCAGTAGCCTTTTATGGGGCACCTTATCAAACGCCTTTTGGAAATCCAAAAACACCGCATCCACCGGTTCTCCTCCATCAACCGCCCTAGTCACATCTTCATAAAAATCCAACATGTTCGTCAAGCACGACTTTCCCCTCATGAATCCATGCTGCGTCTGATTGATCGAACCATTTCTATCCAGATGCCCTGCTATCTCCTCTTTAATAATGGATTCCAGCATTTTCCCTACTACAGACGTTAAGCTGACCGGCCTATAGTTACCCGCCTTTTGTCTCCTTCCTTTTTTAAACAGCGGCGTAACATTAGCCGTTTTCCAATCAACCGGCACTACCCCAGAATGCAACGAGTTTTGATAAATAATCACTAACGCATCCACTATTACCTCTGACATTTCTTTCAATACCCTGGGATGCATTCCATCCGGACCCGGGGACTTATCCACCTTCAGTCCCATTAGTCTACCCAGCACTGCCTCTCTGGTAACATTAATTGTATTAAGTATTTCTCCTGCTGCCAACCCTCTATCGTTAATATTTGGCAAACTATTTGTGTCCTCCACCGTGAAGACCGACACAAAAAACTTATTTAAAGACTCAGCCATATCCTCATTTCCCACTATTAACTCCCCCCTCTCGTCCTCCAAGGGTCCAACATTCACTCTAGCCACTCTATTCCTTTTTATATATTTATAAAAACTTTTACTATCATTTTTTATATTAATTGCTAGCCTAGCTTCATAGTCTATCCTTCCTTTCTTTATCGCTTTCTTAGTCTCTCTTTGTTGTTTCTTAAATTTTTCCCAATCACTTGTTTCTCCACTCTGTACGCAGCTGTTTTTATTTTAATACTCTCCTTTATTTCCTTCGTTATCCACGGCTGGTTCTCCCTTTTCTTACAATCCTTGTTTTTTGCTGGAATATATTTTTGCTGAGAACTGAAAAGGATCTCCTTAAAAATCCTCCACTGTTCCTCAGCTATCCTACCTGCCAGCCTGCTCTCCCAGTCTACCTTAGCCAATTCATCCCTCATCCTATCATATTTCCCTCTGTTCAAACAGAGGACACTGGTTTGGGACCAAACTTTCTCCTCTTCCATCTGAATCAGAAATTCGACCATATTGTGGTCACTAGACCCAAGAGGGTCCTTCACAATAAGATCCTTAATTCTACCTACCTCGTTACACAATACCAGATCCAAAATAGCTCGTTCCCTCGTCGGTTCCGTAACATGCTGTTCAAGGAAACTATCCCGACAGCATTCTAAGAACTCTTCCTCCATTCCACCCTTACCGACTTGAGTCTGCCAGTCAATGTGCATGTTGAAGTCCCCCATGATTATTGCCGTTCCGTTTTTACATGCATCCCTTATCTGCTTGTTTATAGCCCTCCCTACCTCAACATTATTATTTGGGGGCCTATATACCACACCTACTAGTGTCTTTCTCCCTCTACTATTCCTCATCTCTACCCATAATGATTCCACGTTTTGTTCCTCAGAGCCTATGTCATCCCTCAGTACTACCCTGATATTATCTCTTATTAATAGCGCGACCCCACCACCTTTTCCTTCCTGTCTATTCTTCCTAAACGCCTGATACCCCTGGATATTCATCTCCCAGTCCTGGTCACCTTTCAGCCACGTTTCTGTAATGGCCACTAGATCGTACCCACTTGTGCTGATTTGCACCATCAACTCATTTACCTTGTTCCGAATGCTTCGTGCATTCAGGCAAAGTGTCCTTATTCCAGCTTTTATCTGGACCCGCTTTGATGAGTCGCGAACACCCTCTCCCTCTACTCCCTTATCTAAATTACCGCCTTCATTCACTTGCACCCTCTCCTCTACCATTAATTTTGTAATTCCCCTTACCCCTGCATCCTCCACCCCATCAATTAGTTCCTTGATCCTAGTCAACTCTTCTAGCTCCCCTCCCCCCAACCTATCTAGTTTAAATTCTCCCCAGTAGCCTTAGCCAACCTACCGGCCAGGATATTGGTCCCCGTGTGATTCAAGTTCCACCCGTTTTTTGTATACAGATCACCCCTGCCCCTAAAGAGGTCCCAATGGCCCAGGAACCTGAATCCCTGCCCCCTGCACCAGTCCCTCAGCCACACATTCATCTTCCACCTCACTCCATTCCTGCCCTCACCTTCCCATGGCACAGGCAGTAATCCTGAGATTACTACCTTTGCTTTCCTCTTTCTCAGCTGTCTCCCTAATTCCCTGTACTCCCTTTTCATGACCCCTTCTCCCTTCCTACCCACATCAGCGGTACCAATATGTACCGCTACCTCAGGCTCCTCTCCCTCCCACCTCAGGATTTCCGGGACGCGACTAGCGACATCCTGGATCCCGGCCCCAGGGAGGCAGACCACCATGCGAGAATCCCGCCTACCTCCGCAGAAACGCCTGTCTGTCCCCTTCACCATCGAGTCCCCGATTAATACCGCCTTCCTCCTCTTTTCCTTAGCCCTCTGAGTTACAGGGCTGGACTCCACTGCGGAGACACGGCCACTGCTGCTTCCCCCAGGCGGGCTGTCCCCCCCAGCAGTACTCAAGCAGGAGTACTTGTTGTGCAGGGGCAAATCCACTGGGGTGCTCTCAACCACCCTAGCCTTACCCTTCCTGGCCATCACCCACTTGGCCTCCTCCCGTTGCCCTGGTGTGACCACCTGATGATAGCTCTTGTCTATCACCTCCTCATTCTCCCTCATCAGCCTAAGATCCTCAAGCTGCAGTTCCAGCTCCCTAACACGGTCCCTCAGGAACCGCAGCTCGACACACCCCTCACAGATGTGGATGTCCGGGAGGCCAGATGCCTCCAGGACCTCCCACATCCTACACTGGGAACAACACACTGGTTTCACACTCATACTGGACACTTTATGTCAAGTAAGACAGTGAAAAGTTAATAAGAGTGTAAGGAAACAAAAACTCACCCCTGCTCGTCCAAGCCCTGTGAGCCAAAGCCCTGACAGCTCACTCAACTTCCCACTCACTCTGCTGCCCGCTACGATGCTGCCCGCTGTATACTTTGGTACGCTTTTAAACCCTCCAAAAACTTCCCCAGGCCTCTCCTGGCCCGACTTCCGGTTTTGAAAAAAACCTCCGATTTTAAACCCAAAATTAACTGAAAAAATAAATAATTAATTAAAGTCAGAAAACCCACTCTCTTACCCTCAGCCTGCTCCTGGGAACAAATCCCTGATATTAACAGCTGATATTAAACCCAAACAACTGAGATTAAACCCAAACAACTGAGATTAAACCCAAACAACTGATATTAAACCCAGAACAACTGAGATTAAACCCAGAACAACTGATATTAAACCCAAACAACTGAGATTAAACCCAAAATAGACAAGTTGTCTCTATTAATCTCCCCAATTTAATCAATCATGGACACACACATAGCTTAATTTACAGAATATCACTATAAATCCCAAAAAATATTTTTTAAAATCATCCATTATCACACTACAGCATTTTCACCTCAGTAGCATCACCTAACTCTGCTCCTACCTCAGTTCACATGCAGCTGATATCCTCATCTATGCCTTTGTAATCTCCAGGCTTGATTATTCTAACACACTCTTGGCTGGCTCCTCCATGTTCTACCTTCTGTAAACTCTGATGCCCATGTTCTAACTCGCACTAACTCTAAGTCCCATTCACCCATCACTCCTATGCTCGCTGAACTACACCTAGTTAAGCAATGTCTTCATTTCAAAATTTTCATCCTTGTTTTCAAATAATTTTACGCCATCACCCCCTCCCTCTCTCTGTAATCATTCCCAGCCCTGTAACCCTTTGAGGGGTCTGTTCTCCTCCAATTCCTCCTTCCCAAATTTTAATCACTTCACGACTGGTAGCCACGTCTCACCTGCCAAGGCCTCAAGCTCTGGAATTCTCTCTCTTAACCTCTGCACCTCCGTATCTGTCTTTCCTCCTTTCGCTTAAAGTCTATCTCTGCTCTGATATCTCCTTACTGGACTGAAATTTTGTTTGATAAAGCCCCTGTAAAGTATCTTTGGGTGTTTTAGTGGTAAAGACAGGATATAAGTGTAGATTATTGATGTCATTGATGCAAGTATATGTGTGTACTTGCATAAAGGAATGTTGCTTGGTCCCCAGTCATTTTCTTTCCTTTGCTCTTGGCCTGAGTAGAGATTTGGGACATAGGACCGAAGAGCAGAAGTAGGCCATTCAGCCCTTTCAATAGGATCTGGATGATCTGGCTGCGGTTTCAACTCCACTTTCCTGTCTGAAATCCCTAACCCTCGGTTCCTTTGTCTATCAGGAGTGTTGACTCCTCAGTTGGGGTAAAGTCCATGATCTTTGGTATCTTGTCCAGTGGCTATTACTTACATGTGAGCCTTGATACTGAGTGCTGGAGACAATCTTGTTCTGGAGGATTTCAAGTCTCAGCTAAATCCTGTTTGTAGCTGATGTCCGTGTAACACCAACATTCAGCAGGGCATTAGTAGATAGTGAGCAGGAATCCTGGCTTCATAAGTCCCTGAATTTTGGAGATTTAGAAGCTTTTAAAAAAGGTTTTTTTTTACACACCGTAGACCAATCATATGGATATGCCACTGTTAGGAACTCAATGTTCCAGCTTATTGCTTATAGCATGTTGCAAAATAATAACACGTGCAAGTTAATTAATGTAGATTTGTTTTTATGGAACTGAGCTCATACACATTCCTCTTGTGCAATGTCACCCTCGTCATCTGATCGGAACGGGTATGGCCAGTTTGTCTGGGCCTAATGATTCAGCTAAATGTAAAGGAATGTCCTACCAGTAAACGAGCCCCATTTAACCACCGGAGCTGTGGCACAATAATCTCAGCCTCCACTCTTTCCAGATTGTCTTCCCAACTCTGGTTGCATGTATTCCTGGAGATTTTATCATAGAAATCATAGAAACCCTACAGTACAGAAAGGCCATTCGGCCCATCGAGTCTGCACCGACCACAATCCCACCCAGGCCCTACCCCCATATTCCTACATATTTTACCCACTAATCCCTCTAATCTACGCATCCCAGGACACTAAGGGGCAATTTTTAGCATGGCCAATCAACCTAACCCGCACATCTTTGGACTATCTTTTACCTCCAATTACCTGATCAAGTAAACAACTCTTTTTCCTATCTGCAATATTTTTCATGGAACATTTAAAAAGCTTTTTTTTAATGCTGCCATGATTTTTCATCACAGCAGTGACTTTAATCTTTACATTCTGGAGACTCTGGAACAGTCCCGGAAGTTTGTTGACCCTATTTAGAAGTTACAATTATATTGGATACCGGGATGTGGCTGGATAAGATTGCAGTAAAGCTCCGCTATAAACATAAAGGTGTTTTCTACCATTTCTGCAATAATATTTTGTATCACATAGAATTATGAGTCCAAAGATGTACAGGTTATGTGGATTGGCCATGCTAAATTATCCCTCAGTGTCCCAAGATACATAGGTTAGGGGGCTTAGTGGGGTAAATATGTGGGATTATGGGGATAGGGCCTGAGTGGGATACTCCATCGGAGAGTTGGTGCAGACATAATGGGCCGATTGGCCTTCTGCTGCACTGTAGTGACTCTATGTTCAATTCTACAGCCCAGACACAGACCATTTGGCTCACTAGGTCTCTGTCAGGGTTTATGCTCCACATGAGACTTCTTCCACTTTATTTCATGGAACTCCATCCACAGAACTTTCTGGGAACATAGGACGTAGGAGCAGGAGTCGGCCATTTGTTGCTTTGAGACTGTTCTGCCATTTGATAAGATCATGGCTGATCTGGTTGTGGTCTCAACTCCACTTCCCTGTCCTCTTCCTTGTTCGCTTATCAACTTATCTAGGTTCCCCTTGTCTACTGTAATCACCTCAGCCACTCCATGTGATAGGGAGTCCCACCTTCGCTTGGTAAATAATTTCCTGAATTCCTTATGAATTGATTGCTGACTAACTGATTTCATGGCCTCTAGTGTGAACCGTCTACCCTTTCAAACACCTTCATAACTTCAAAGATCTCTACCGGTTACTTTACAGTCTTTTATTCTCGGAGGAAAGAGCCTCAGCCTATTCAGTCTTTATTGATACCCGCACTCTCTCAATTCTGGCACCATCCTCATAAATCATTTTTAGATTTTCTGGGGTGATTTTACCATTGCGTTGCGCCAGTTTTCGGGCACGAAAACTTGGTAAAGTCGGGCATGAGGCGAATAGCGTGATCCACACCCGCGTCCGCGCAGATTCCCACTTTACCAAGGTCCGAAAATGGCCACGATCGGCACCGCGCCCGAAACGGGGCACGACATCAATTTAAATGTATTTGCATGCATTTAAATTGACTTAATGAGCTGCACCCCCAGTCTTACCTGCGTTTCCCCCTTTACCATTGCGTTTGCCCGTCCAGATTCGGTAAAATCACCCCCTCTGTGTAATTTGAGCTGAATTCTCCTGACAGTTTTCTTTCAGGGATCAGGGTAATTTCTGGGTTGGGAATGTGGATGTGGGCTGGATGGGTCTCCTGGTTTGATCTTTGTGGAGGTGTCCAATTAAAGCTTGTTTCTGGGATTACAATCCAGTCAGGGATGGTGGATGGGCTGTTGAGTTGGCAGCACAAATATTTAAGGATCTATCAGCTGCCCGCGCAGTGCCCGCTCTGAGAGAGGCGAGCAGGCTTCCTTCAGATGGGAAATCATCAGAAGATGGATGCCGGTTATTGAAGGGCTACATCTGATCCGCTACCTCAGTGGTGCCTTTGTCAAAATAAGTGAACATTCCAAGCTCGGCACTGCGTAATGAGGTCACTAACTGAGGTCTTCTCTTACTCAAAGGGGCAAGGCCATCAGCAGTATGGCATTGCAGAAGCACCGTCACACAAATCATGTGCACCCTTCACCAGTACAGGTCGGTGAGAACTCAGTCACGTATAGAAGAGACGGTACGCAGTGAGGAGCACTTCACATTTGAGCAGGTGATGGAGGCAATAACAGCTTTGGAGGACTGAGATGAGCTCCAGCCACACATAACATTCATCTAAGCCTTGGGGGTCACACAGCACCAAGGCGCTTGTGAAGCACTAAAGGGAGATGTGTGGCTATCTGGCAGAACCTGACCAGAGGATGGAGGAGTCTGTACCATGAGTGTTGCCATCTGAAAAGCATTTGTGTGCATCAACCCCTCCACTGAAGGAGTAGCCAGCCTCTTGCAGAGTCTTGTGTTGACAGACTCAGAAGTGGATGGAAGACCAGCTCAGTGGCCTCCCTACTATAGAGGTGATTTTGTGCCCACATTTGCTGTCTGCGAGTGCCAACCTCTGTTGGGGGGGGGGTCAGTGCGGGGGTGGGCCCCTGTGAAACCCCACAGGAGGAATTCCCTGACGTCTGTTGGGGAGGACTGATGCCTGGGAGGGGGAGATTTCCCCTGAGACGGCAGTGGTGGGATTGGGGGAGAGAGTGCCCCTGAGACTACGGTGAGGGAGGGGCTGAAGGGGGAGGATGCCCCCGAGACCATGGTTGTGTGGGTCTTTGAGGGGATGGGGTGGAGGGAGATCCGGATGCTTTTGATGGGGAGGAGGGCAGTGGTTGTTGATATTGTGGTGATGCGGGGGGTTGGGGGAGAGCCCCAATGCTTTTGTTGGGGGGGGGGGGGGGGAGAACCCCCCCAATGCTTGTGAGGGTGTCCTTTATTTCCATGGGGCAGGGTGGCAGGTGGGCTGGTGGACATTTACCTCCTGTGCTGATCAGGGAGCCCCTTAAAGTTGGTGCTCCAATCTCTGGGGAACTGGCCTTGCTGGCTCTATCAGGCCCCGCACCATCCTATCGGGCTGATGGCGTAAACCCCGCCCACTCACTTTTTCCAGGGTGTCAGAAAATCGGGTCCACACACCGGTTTTCAGTCAGAACCTGACTCTCTGAAAACACATGGGGAAATTCCACCCTACGTCTGCAATTGACAGCATTGATGGGTTGGTTGTAGAGATAGCTGAGGGTGCATGGAAACATACTCAGGTGCCCTCCATCTCTTGATTAACAGGGAAATGCTGGGAGTCTCAGTAAAGGCAGAGGGAGTCGGGTGGGCAATGGAGACACCCCAGTTGTCTGAATAATGGCACTGGAAGCTGCCTATGTAGGAAGGAGTCATGGCAGCTGCCAGAAAACCTTGCACACATTTACAGAATCCTTTTGTTGTGGTTGCATACCACGTTGAAGGAGTGGAAGCCCTTCTGTTCTCAAATACACACGGCTGGTCAGACAGACTTCATGGGTGCAATGCCTTACACCTGAGAGGCTCTTGTCATGGAGGTGAAGAGACAGCCCCCCCCCGGGCCTGACTGGTAAGATCTATTAGAACTTGATGTAGTGCAATACCCTGGGAGACAAGGCATTCACTACCCAGGATAAGGCATTTAGAAGTGGCAGATTTCAAACTCCGCAAATGTCAGCTGGAATGATCTGAATGAAAAGAAATTCTTCATCACGGTCACCATCGGTCTGGATAGTGGGTGGCCACTCCTCCATCTAGCCTCAGATTCTCGGCCAGAGGCTGCAGAGGTCTTGACCACCTGCTGTAAGAGCTTCTGGTTGAAGCAGCACCCTGCTGTTGAGGATCCTTAGCACCCTGTGATGAGGATAACACCTCCCTCCCTCTCCTGGCTCTTGTCTAAGCATTCTGTGCTATCCAGACACATTTGGATATACAGCTCACTCCAATTGCTGCTCCCGGTTTCTCACCTATAAGGGGGGGTTGGGGGCGGGGGGGTGTGGGGCAAGGGGGGGGGGCAGGCTTAAGTTGCCTGAATGCTGGCTGAGAGCAGCAGAGTGCGTCATTGCGCATGTGCAGGTCTCTAGCAGCAGAGACCTGTCACTCAGCCTCTGCTGCTCTCAGCCAGCCTCCATGCTTTAAACATCGCACTCCCCCCAGCTACTGTGGGACAATTCAGTCCTAGGCTCATTAATTCAATGCAAAATAAGATTTGAATGTCATTTAAATACATTATTCAGCCTTATGCTGGAAATGGGCCCGAGGCTGATCGCACCGGATATCCGATGGCGTTAAGATCGTGAGAAGCGAGAAATCGGGCATGAACCTGATTTTTCGGCTCTTTTGCGATCTTACCAGCTCGCCCCACCCATCGGCTGGTGGGGTGCAATGGTAAGATCGCCCCCAAAATGTTAACTCTCGTTCGGATGCTGCCAGACCTGCTGAGTTTTTACAGCACTTTCTGCTGCCATTAATAAAAGGTCCCTGGTCGTGCTGTTCTTTGCTTACAGTTACAGTTATGTTACAGTTAGCCTTGGCATTCCTGTGATGGGAATTTAAATTCAATTAATAAATCTACAAACATAAAGCTAATAACAATCAATGGTGGTATTGTGGTCACCATACTTGCTTTAATGTTGGTTTTGGCTCACCTGGTAGCACTCATCTCTGAATCAAAAGTTTGGAGAATCATACAATCCCTACATTGCAGATGGAGGCCATTCGGCCCATCGAGCCTGCACCGACAATATTCTCACCCAGACCCTATCTGCGTCACCCTGCTAATCCCTCTGACACTAAAAGGGACAATTGTGCATGGCCAATCGACCGAACTTGCACATCTTTGGACTATGGGAGGAAACCGGAGCACCCGAAGGAAACCCATGCAGACATGGGGAGAATGTGCAAACTCCACACAGACAGTGACCCGAGGCTGGAATTGAACCCGGATCCCTGAAGCTATGAGGCAGCTGTGCTAACCACTTTGCCACCATGCTGCCTGATTTGTACGCTCAAATCCTACGCCTGATGCTTGTGCAGGTAATCTAAGGTAACAAACTGCTCACTTCTTTGTATCAGCTGCTCCCTCATGTGACTGTAAAATGGAATTTAAACTTTTGTAAAGTTAATTCAATTATATATTTTTAATTCGTGTCGCTGGCAAGCCTAGCTTTTGTTGCCCATCTCTAATTATCTTTGAGACAACAGAATGGCTACCTAGGCTAGGTTCAGAAGGTTCTTCTGAGTGAGCTGTGGGTTTGGAGTCACATATAGGCCGGACCTGGAAAGATAGGAAGACTATCTTTCTTAAAGGACATTAGCGAACCAGATGGGTTTTACAACTGACCAGAAGTTTCATGGTCAGGTTGCCATTTACTGATACTAGCTTTCTATTCTTGATGTGATGTGGTTTGAACTCATGTTGCTGGGTCATTGCAGGCTTCTAAATTACTAGTCCAGTAACATGACCACTTCTGTACAGCCCAAATCACATCCAAATCAGAATTTTGGAAAACTAATTTAAATCCTGACACATTAGAAGAAAGAAAATTCGGTCAGTAATCAGATTAATAAACATCACAAAGATAATTGAATTTAGCCCCTATATCACTTGTAACATTTGAGTGAAATCTTATTCAATTGGTGACTATAAGGCATTAATTCCACAAGAGTAAATACAGAATGTGCTGAAATGTTTCTTATTTTAAATTTTACTCCATTCTTAAAGTTACAAAGCCGATGTTCAGAATGGACCGGGCAAATCCAAATCCATTCCTTACTTGCTCCAAAAATCAAATTCAAATTGAATCCAATTCATGGTCCCCACAAGAGGGACAAACAAGATCCAAGCTGACAAGGTAAGGCATTGTACCCCAACTTGGGCTTAATCTGACAGTTGATTTTAGCCAAAAGTACTGGAAATACACAGCAGGTCTGGCAGCATTTGTGAAGAGTGAAACACAGGTTTAGAGTCAACACTCCACTATATTGTAAATCCACAATATTGTGAGTGTGACAAGTATGTTCAGTTTAGAAAAGAACATTGGGTTCAGAAAAATGATACTGGGATCACACGAAGGGCAGAATATACATTTCAAAGGACATAAATTAGTTAACATCCAGTGCAGTACTGAAGGGGTGCTGTATTGTTGGAGGCTCCATCCTCCATGTGAGACTTTAAACTGAGGTCTCGTCTAACTGTTGGAGCAGACATTGAAGATCCATCTGGAACTAGCTCAAAAGAGAAGGGAGTTTTCCTGATGTCCTGGCCAACATTCTTTCTTGAGATGCACCACTGTGAAAACAGATTAGCTGGCTGTTCACTTCATTGCTGCTTGCGGAGTTTCCCAGTGTGTGAAATAGCTGCCGTATTTCTGTAGCTCAAAGTGACTGCACTTCAAAGTGAGTCCTTGAAGGAGGGAGCTCTGGAGGAATACAAAGAAAGTAGGAAAGAACTCAAACGAGGAATTAGAAGGGCAAAAAGGGGTCATGAAATGTCCTTGGCAGACAGGATTAAGGAGAATCCCAAGGCATTTTATTCATACGTTAGGAACAAAAGGGTTGTCAGGGAAAAAATCGGACCTCTCAGGGACAAAAGTGGGGAATTATGCTTAGAGCCCAAAGAAGTAGGGGAGATCCTAAATGAATACTTTGCGTCGGTATTCACAAAGGAGAGGGATGTGTTGACTGGGAGTGTCTCGGAGGGGAGTGTTGACCCGTTAGAGAAAATCTCCATTACAAGGGAGGAAGTGTTAGTTTTTTAGGGAATATAAAGACTGACAAATCCCCAGGGCCTGATGGAATCTATCCCAGGCTGCTCAGGGAGACGAGAGATGAAATCGCTGGGCCTCTGACGCAAATCTTTGTCTCGTCACTGGACACAGGTGAGGTCCCAGAGGATTGGAGGATAGCTAATGTGGTACCGTTATTTAAGAAGGGTAGGAAGGATAACCCGGGTAATTATAGGCCGGTGAGCTTGACGTCCGTGGTCGGGAAGTTGTTGGAGAGGATTCTTAGAGATAGGATGTATGCGCAATTAGAAAGGAATAAACTCATTAACGATAGTCAGCATGGTTTTGTGAGAGGGAGGTCCTGCCTCACTAACCTGGTGGAGTTTTTTGAAGAAGTGACTAGAATGGTTGACGAGGGAAGGGCCATGGATGTCGTCTATATGGACTTTAATAAAGCATTTGACAACGCCCCTCATGGTAGGTTGGTGCAAAAGGTTGGATCTCATGGGATAAAGGGGGAGGTGGCTAGATGGGTGGAGAACTGGCTTGGTCACAGAAAGAAGTCTCATAACACCAGGTTAAAGTCCAACAGGTTTATTTGGTAGCAAAATAAACCTGTTGGACTTTAACCTGGTGTTGTGAGACTTCTTACTGTGTTCACCCCAGTCCAACGCCGGCATCTCCACATCTTGGTCACAGAAGACAGAGGGTGGTAGTGGAAGGGTCTTTTTCCGGCTGGATGCCTGTGACTAGTGGTGTTCTGCAGGGCTCTGTATTGGGACCTCTGCTGTTTGTGATTTATATAAACGATCTGGAAGAAGGTGTAACTAGGGTGATCAGTAAGTTTGCGGATGGCACAAAAATGGCTGGACTTGCAGATAGTGAGGAACATTGTCAGAGGCTACAGAAGGATATAGATAGGCTGGAAATTTGGGCAAAGAAATGGCAGATGGAGTTCAATCCAGATAAATGCGAAGTGATGCATTTTGGTAGAACTAATGTAGGGGGGAGCTATACGATAAATGGCAGAACCATAAAGGGTGTAGATACGCAGAGGGACCTGGGTGTGCAAGTCCACAGATCCTTGAAGGTGACGTCACAGGTGGAGAAGGTAGTGAATAAGGCATATGGCATGCTTGCCTTTATAGGACGGGGCATAGAGTATAAAAGTTGGGGTCTGATGTTGCAGTTGTATAGAATGTTGGTTCGGCCGCATTTGGAATACTGCGCCCAGTTCTGGTCGCCACACTACCAGAAGGACGTGGAGGCTTTAGAGAGAGTGCAGAGGAGGTTTACCAGGATGTTGCCTGGTATGGAAGGGCTTAGTTATGAGGAGAGATTGGGTTAACTGGGGTTGTTCTCACTGGAAAGACGGAGGAAGAGGGGTGACCTAATAGAGGTGTATAAAATTATGAAAGGCATAGATAGGGTGAACGGTGGGAAGCTTTTTTCCAGGTCGGTGGTGACGTTCACGAGGGGTCATAGGTTCAAGATGAGGGGGGGGGGGGGTGGTTTAACACAGATATCAGAAGGACGTATTTTACACAGAGGGTGGTGGGGGCCTGGAATGCGCTGCCGGGCAAGGTGGTGGAGGCGGGCACGCTGGGAACGTTTAAGACTTATCTAGACAGCCACATGAACGGAGTGGGAATGGAGGGATACAAAAGAATGGTCTAGTTGGGACCAGGGAGCGGCGCGGGCTTGGAGGGCCGAAGGGCCTGTTCCTGTGCTGTATTGTTCTTTGTTCTTTGAGGAGAGTTTTGAGATGTTTTTGAGAGAGATTGATAAGATGCGAAGATATTTCCTTTCATTCTCAAGTATACAACCCGTAGGTATTAAGCTATAAAGACCAGGTCAGTGCCAAGTCCAATTCCTGCTCTGTGTTAAATTAACTCATGTCCGTCAGGGTGACAGTGGATTGCTGCAATTGGCTTTAATGTGCCAGCTTCCAAAAGGAGAGAAGTATCAAGCAGATCTCAGCCCATGGCCCCTATTCAAATGACCATTACTGGAAAGTACAATGACGGCTCTCAAAATTCAGAAATACTCCATGAAGAGCATTTATTCAGTGAGACACGAGGGGACTGTTGGTCAAATGAGAACTGATTCTGGTACAAGTCACTGCTTGGAGGAGAGAAGTGAAAAAAAGAGAAAAATGAATGAAAGCAAACAACAGATACTATAACCTGTCTCCTGTAATAACATTCTGTACCGATTACTCACCTGTTCCATTTCTCAACCACAATCTGATAAAGAAATGTTACGATCGATTGCACAATTCAAGACAGCTTGTTCTTGCGTGTGATCTTTAAGTTGAATCCTATCACTGTTGTAATGACACATTATGTTTTGCACTCTCAGGTCCGGGTATAATGTAATTATTTGGCCTTATGTTTGTGTGGAGGGGCAGATTGTGCATTTATGAAGTATTGTTGGCAATAAACCGAACCAGTTCTTGAGTGATTTCCACTCGCTCAGCCTCAGTGAATGCGTGTGAAGAAGCTTCTCAAGCTCCAACACAACGTCCCCTCTAAGCTGTGTGAGTTTGTGACTGCACAACAAACGTGAATGTACCGGCAATGAATGATCCTTTCAACAGCTAAACAGGCGGCACACAACGAACATTCCCTTTTTAATGCAAACAGGTGCAGCAACATAGCAACTTCAGTCATGATCTCACTGAATGGTGGAACAGACTCGATGGGCCGAACAGGCTACTTCCGCTCCTACATCTTATGGTCTTCTCAGGACCATATAGTGCCACAAATAGGTCACGCACAACAAAGAGAAATTAGAGGGGGGCGTGGCTCCTATATGATATGAAACTATAGAGGCTGAATTCGAGAGGGTTTGCTAGTTTCCACCTCAGTGAGATACGTGGCCAAACAGGCGAATGGCATATCCAGCTGCTTCCTTTCACGTTGGGATTTCTGAACTTGTTATTAAGGACGGTGTGGAGCTAGGGCCCAATTTATCAAGAGTTGGGTACTGCAACGACACTGGATTTTGAACATGTGCAGGAGGTGTATACTTGCTCCATCACAGCCTCCCTGTATCTGCCCTGTATCTTCCTCCATCACAGCCTCCCTGTATCTGCCCTGTATCTTCCTCCATCACAGCCTCCCTGTATCTGCCCTGTATCTTCCTCCATCACAGCCTCCCTGTATCTGCCCTGTATCTTCCTCCATCACAGCCTCCCTGTATCTGCCCTGTATCTTCCTCCATCACAGCCTCCCTGTATCTGCCCGTTATCTCAAAATTCCATCTGTGCTGGCGGGAATAATGTATTAAATGTTACTTTGGTTCATCGTAAACGATTCGCTTTTCAGCTCGTTACAGAGCATCACACTTACTGCTTTGTCGCAGCTATCCCACTGTATTATACTTCAACAATAATAGTTCTAAACTTTAATACCTCTGATCCATTCTAAGTTGCCACAGGGAGCAGCAACTGCATCAATCTTGTAGCTCCTGGATATGTCAAGGAGGTGGTGAGTTATGATCAGTTTTTTGGGGCAAATTATTTTATCCCTTCGCCTTTGAACAGCCAGCAACAAAATGAAATGGAATTGACTCTTTTGTTTCAGCTTCCCTTCTTGCCAAGGTCTTATTGATAGCGACCAAAGGGCCATTTGTTTCCTGCGCACAATTGTTTTAATCTTTGTAACCACAAGGCTCTCGTTAACATTATGCAGGTCGATTGTGGCCATCAGAACTGGATACGGGAAGTGAATGCTGTCTTCCCGGACAGCAGTGCTTTGTGTGCAGTTCCAGGAATTTTCTAGACACAATGAAACATTGAGCCATTAACTCTTAACAAACCAGGCCATTTCACCTCTTGAACCTGAATCAATGAACCGCAGCGTCACGCAAACTCAGTGTTATAATCCAGGTCAGAAACTCCCAAAGTGTTTTATGAAGTCAGCCGAGCTCATTAGTTTTGCACTTTGAATTTTGGCATGGTGTTTCGCTCCAGTTATGATGCAAATGACCCACTAGGGAGCTTTTATCAGTCAAAGTTTATTTAAGAATACAGTTAACACATGGAAAGAAAATTAGCAATATCTTTTATCAGTTACAGACAAGAAAAAAAAATCATGATATTGTATAAACCTTAACAACTACAAATACTGCTCCAACACAATATTCTTACCAACATACACCTCGGTTTAGAATCATAGAATCCTACAGTGCAGAAAGAGGCCATTCGGCCCATCGAGTCTGCACCAACCACAATCCCACCCAGGCCCTATCCATATATCCCTACATATTTACCCACTAACCCCTCTAACCTATGCATCCCGAGACACTAAGGGGCAATTTAGAATGGCCAATCAACCTAGCCCGCACATCTTTGGACTGTGGGAGGAAACCGGAGCACCCGGAGGAAACCCACGCAGACACGGGGAGAATGTGCAAACTCCACACAGACAGCGACCCGAGCCGGGATTCGAACCCAGGTCCCTGGAGCTGTGAAGCAGCAGTGCTAACCACTGTGCTACCGTGCCGCCCCAGGTTTAGCACAGAAAATATATATGCTCACGTGATGCTGGATCTTACAGCTTTGCAACACCTTCTGTGAATTAGTCCTTTGGATGGAGAATTGAAAATATGACTTTCTTGTCCTGCAGCTCCCAGCACACCTCGAGGTAGAGATAGAGCTTGCCTCTAGCTAGCAAACCGCCAACAGCAACATTTTCACTCCAGAGAGGCAAGGAAGACTGCTTCCAACTAGCCAGCAGAATTTCTAATACCAGAGAGAGAGACAAAAACGCTGCATCTAACCTGGAGTCCAAACACCTTCTAATTAGCCAGCAACCAAAACTGAAAATAAAGAACACTTGTGAGAAAAAAAACTGTCACACCTGACCTGTCAACCATTCCCCCAACAATTCAAAAGAGGCATAAAACGTATAAAACTCCAGGACATTGGATCAGGCCAAAATTAAAATTAAGCAAAAGGCTGTTGTAGGTAAAAAACCTCTGACGCTATTAGTAGATCAAAATGCAGGTTTATTTTCACAATTGTGGGAGAAGTGAGGTTCCTAACAGTGGACCCAGGCCTTCTCATCGAACACAAGTAAGAACAGAGTTTATATATGTCCCTGTTCCCGCCCTCATTACATTGCAATTTTCTGAGATGGCTGTTATTGTTCATGGTGAGATTCTTGTTGTTTTAGCAGTATCTTCCTCTGCGCAGTTTGTCCGATCTCCAAGGCCACGATTGTTCGTCATTTATATCCATGAAACAACATCACAGGTTTTGCACAAACAAGTTAACAAATATACATACAGGTTTGAATAATACTTTATATCAGGATAAGATGAATAACGTATGATGAATATATATATATGAATCTATGGTGATTCAAAGACAGAAGGCATACATGTCAACTCCATCGTGTTAAACAAAGGTACATAAAAATGGAGGTTGTTTAGCTTAACTCATAGAACATTACAGCGCAGAACAGGCCCTTCGGCCCACGATGTTGCACCGACCAGTTAAAAAAAAAAAAACTGTGACCCTCCAACCTAAACCAATTTCTTTTCGTCCATGAACCTATCTACGGATCTCTTAAACGCCCCCAAACTCGAGCTGGGTTAATCGCATTTCTTGATAACAAATGGAGACAGAGGAATAGCTGTTCCTTTTATCTGGCACAGACATGAAAAACACCGAACTCTGACAAAAACATGGACTCTGCAGTGTTCTAAACAAAATCACAGAGTTCGGGTCTTACTGCTTAAGTGTGACAAGGGTCATTAACCCATTCCCGACTGCAAGGCCTATTATATGACCCTAGCAACAATAAAAGATGCCGCTACAGACCTCATGGTGCCAATAACAAATAGGCTTGCTTACAAACTGAAGAGAACATGATTAAAAATACACTTCTTAAAGTCACAGTAGCATCACAACAGAGAGGTCTATGCACCTGTCAGGACTATTACTGAACACAAGAGAAGCCCATTACTCCCATCACTCGATCTTTAAGTAACCAGGAGTCCAGCTTCAAAAAAACAACAAACTAGAAGACACCCTCTTTCACAGGTGACTAGAATCCCCTGCCAGGTTGTCACATATACAAACCCAACCAAAATGCTCTATCAGTTAACTGCCATCCACAATTAGAAACATAGAAATAGGAACAGGAGTAGACCATTCAGCCCTGAGAGCCTGCTCTGCCATTTAATATCATCATGTAAAGGTACACAGGTCACTGAAAGTAGCAATGCAGGTGGAGAAAGTAGTCCAGAAGACATTTGACATGCTTGCCTTCATCGGCCGGGGCATTGAGTTTAAAAATTGGCAAGTCATGTTGCAGCTTTATAGAACCTTAGTTAGGCCACACTTGGAATATAGTGTTCAATTCTGATCACCATACTACCAGAAAGATGTGGAGGCTTTGGAGAGTGTACAGAAAAGACTTAGCAGGATGTTGTCTGGTATGGAGGGCATGAGTTATGAGGAGAAGTTGGAGAAACTTGGTTTGTTCTCACTAGAGCGACAGAGGTTGAGGGGCGACCTGATAGAAGTCTACAAGATTATGAGGGGCATGGGCAGAGTAGATAGTCAGAACTTTATCCCAGGGTGGAAGAGTCAATTACTGCGGGGCATAAGTTTAAGGTGTGATAGGCAAGGTTTAAAGGAGAAGAATGAAGCAAGTTTTTTACACGGGGTGGTGGGTGCCTGGAATTCGCTGCAGCGGGAGGTAGTGGAAGATACAATAGTGACTTTTAAGGGGTGTCTCGACAAATACATGAATATGATGGGAATAGAGGGATATGGTCCCCAGAGGGTTTGGGAGTTTTAATTCAGACGGGCAGCATGGTCGGGGCTGGCTTGGAGGGCTGAAGGGCTTGTTCTTGTGCTGTAATTTTCATTGTTCTTTGTTATTTGAATGTTTTCACAGTAGAGGTACGTAGATTATTGATAAACAAAGGTTTTTTGGGTGTGGTCAGATGTGGAAGATGTTGCAATTATTACGAGATCTTGGTTCAGTGGTAGGTTTCTGGTAAAACTGGGCGCTGTAACCAGGTGACACTCTTATTCCAAAAAGGAAAAGAGGGAGAGATCACAGCCCTCAATCTGTTTCCTCTGTTGAAGGCTTTCCGGACACCACCTGTGTCACTTGCAACCTCTCTTGTAGTTGGCAGCCTTGCCTTGAAATACTTCACCCATTGTGTATTTCAAAGATTTTGGATGGGTCTGTCTGTGGCAGCCATTGGTTCAATATTCAGCACTTTGTAGTTTGAGTGTTTGTTCCTGAGACAATCATGCGTTTTGATGAGTGTTTGAGTTAGAGGAAATATCTCTTGCTTCACACTCCCCTGAGGGTGACTTGTTGGCTTCTCACTTTCACTTTGGAATATGACCTTGCATTTTGAAGCAGTTTGCTCAGTCTCAGTACAAATTGCTAAAGTTCTGCTCAGTTGAAAGTTGAAGCATCATATTTTCAAAAATAAAGGTGCATAGTCTCTTAACAGGAGGATAGTGATAGACTTCTGGAGGACACATTTAGACTTGTGCAATGGAAGACACAAGGCAGATAAAATTTAATACAGAGAGTTATGACGTGATACATTTTGGTTAAAAGAATGAGGAGAGGCAATATAAATAAAGGTTAAAATGTGAAATGAGGTACAGGAATATAGAGACTTCCGTGTATATATATATATACATATATGTGTCTGCACAAATTGTTGAAGGTGGCAGGGCAGGTTGAGTAAGTGTTTTAAAGGTAATACAGGATCCTGGACTTTAGAGGTGTGGAATACAAAGCAAGGAAGTTGTGATGAACTTGTATAACACTCTGGTTCTGCCTAAGCTGAGAGAAAGTTTCCTGGCCTGTCACACCTACCTTGGGAGAAGGTGCCTGCAAAGGTGGGAGTTTTGTTTTGGGAGGCCAGTGCATGCTGGAATCAGGCCTGCCACTCCAGGAAAGAGTTTGGTGACAGCCAAAGTGGGTGCTGGGGCGAGGAGTGGTGGTTAGAAGATCCACCATGGTGCTTTGGGATTTTGTCCCAGTTATAAAAAAGACAATAAGCCCCTGGCCCTCACTCCTCACAATCCCTCACCCCCAAGTACTCCCCATGTCCCATCAGTGCCAACGTACACTCACCGCCCATCCCTGCCCCCTTCAATGCCCTATGCCAAGCTTTGTTCTTCTAATCATCCCCCATGGCCCCTCATATCCTCAATGCCAAGCAATGGTAATTACACGCCTATTCACCCACTATCTCCTCTGTACAACCAATTAACCTTATAGTGACAATAGGATGTGTTTAAAAAGATTTAAAAAAAAAAATTTATTCATATACTACAAGCCAATGAAATGTCAATATCCACGCTCTTTAAAGTACCAATAGCATGAACTGCAAGCACCTGAAACCTCTTTATCTTATGTAAACAAACATTGTGAAATTGACAGGAGAGATCAGAGAGCTGGAGCAGTTAATCAAGCAATATTTTCCTTGGGGTGCAGCTGGCTCAGCACTCCAATGGATCTCTGTCCTTTCAGCCAAGCCTCACTATTATTCCTCACCACACCATTCTCTCCAACATAAAGCATTTTATTTACTGCTGCTTGAACATTAATTATTAATTACTAATGTTTTGATAGTTCCACAGTAGTACATTATACTGGAGAGATGGCACCAAGGTAGAGCTACATCAGTATTTATATTGGAGGTAGACTGGGGTGTGGAGTTGGAGCAAATATCTCTGGCTCTCTAATAATGCTTGTGAGCAATGAAGAGCTGCCAGCCTTTGAGTTGCCAACCAGGATGTCAGTGGTACTGATAATGCGCCCACTCAAGGCCCAGGATCGCTGAGTGACCTAGGCCACAGGGGAGCGTTTGCAAGAGGGGAATTGTGAGGAAGGGGTTGTGGGGAAGGGGGGAGTGAGGTTCTTAGCAAGGACAGGGGTCTTAATGAGCCCCTGCTCCTGATGCTGGGTCACTTGATCTGGCTCTGAGAGCCTTAGAACAAGGGACTACCCACTCCCAGAAGTTGCCAGAACGCTGACAGAGTTTGGTTCTTTGGCTGCTTGCATGGTGGGGTTCCTCGCCTGATGTTGGGTGAACACCAGCAGTGGTGGGGATGAGGAGCTTGAGTGATCATTAAGAGTCTCAAAATGTGGCGGGGTGGGAAGGATATCCACAAGCCTCCCAGCCATAGATTTATTCAGGCAGAAGCAGACAGGTGATAGCTAGCATGTTATTAAATGCCCCCTCAGCACCAAATGTACCATGGGGGAGGGCATTAACTTCTGGCCATAAGTCCCTTGGCATCAACGGAAACCAGAACATTGGGAGAGTTGTAAAGAGCTGTTGACTGGCCGTCACCCGTGTTACACTGTGACACACAGTTGAGATTGACAGCAGTGTGTCAAGTTACTCTGCCTTCCAGTGGGTTGAAATATTTCAGTGGCTGCAAGACGAACAGACAATAAATATTTCTCAGGGTCAAACATTACAAAAACAACTTGTATTTATGTAGTACCACTTTAATATGGAAAACCATTCCAAGTTCCGTAAGGAAAATGGATAATTTCCAAACATAACACTCACATTAATCTTTGACTGCACTAATAGAGGGGGTTTTAGTTCCTGGGAGTTACTCGGAATCCATGTTAATGATTATTGGATCTCCTCAGGGCTGTGTACTGTCACCTTTACTTTGCACCTTCTATATGAATGGCTGATGATCAGAGTATGATGACGTAATGATCCTGAAGTTTGCTGATGATATGGTACTTGTAGGACTCTTAAGGAATAATTGTGGAAACACAGGAATTTGGTGGAGAAGTTCACACAATGGTGCGATAACTATTCTTTTAAATTGAATGAAAGCAAGATGAAAGAGCTAGTTATACACTAGGAAAAAGCCAGTTAATGATATTGTTCCAGTGAAGAACAAGTATCTAGGTATCAAAGTTGTTATAATTCATTTCAGAAACTCAAAGTGTTTTATAAAGTCCGCCTGGATCATAAGTTTTGCACTTTGAATTTGGCTCGGGTGAGCAAGAGATATTTCACTTCAGGTATGATTCAAATGACCCACTAGGGAGCTATTATCAAACAAAGTTTATTTAAGAGTTCCATGTATGGAAAGAAAATTAGCAATATCTTGTACCAATTACATACAAGGAAAAACAACCATGATATAGTATCAATCTTAACAACTAAACACCGTTCCAACAAAACAAATCCCATAAACAAAACCTTTGCCACAGCAAAGACTAATACAGCAAAGACTAATACAGCAAAGACTAATGCTCACTTGATACTGGAACTTAACCCTTTGGTTGACTGCTGCAATTCTCTTGAGGCACACACAGACAAGCTTGGAGTCAGAATAGCTTCTGACCTTTGGTTGGAGAATTGAAATCCTGACTTCTCAGCCTTGTAGCTTCTAGCGGCCCTCTGGATACACCCAGAACAGTTTGAAGTCAGAACAGCTTCCCAGAACATCAGGAGAGAGAGAGAGAGACTCTAGGCAAGCCAACCACCAACAGCAGATTTCCCACACCAGGAAGACAATAAGCTTTGCTTTCGACTAACCAGTTGAATTTCCAATACCAGGGAGAGAAAGAGAGAAACACTGCTTTCAGTCTGATGTCCACTCCCTTCTAAAAAACTGAAAAATTAATTCTTAAATTGTTTCCTGGGGAGGAACCACCTGACCTTGACTTGTCAATCAATCTCCCCCCTCATAATGCAAGGTCATAAAAGATTCCAGAGTAAAAATAAACAAAACCCCATTTAAGCCATTGAAGTAGCAACAAAAGGACTTCTAGTAGACAGCCCAGAAATAATGAAAAAAAACAACCTGAAAAGGTCTGCTTGGAACTGCAGAGAATATGATTTAAAATAAAACATTTCTTAAAGGTACACAAATGTCACAAAGTTGATGATAAGTTGAATTGGAGGGAACAGTGTATGGATGTGGTGGCTAAGGTGTATACATAGTTATACTACATATGAAAACTAAAATCCTTTTGAGTGAACCTACTGAACCCTTTTGAGTGAAACCTCCTCTTTGCAATATATTTATATTAATGGTTTGGATGAGAATATAGGAGGCATGGTTAGTAAGTTTGCAGATGACACCAAGATTGGTGGCATAGTGGACAGTGAAGAAAGTTATCTCGGATTGCAATGGGATCTTGATCAATTGGGCCAGTGGGCTGACGAATGGCAGATGGAGTTTAATTTAGGTAAATGCGAGGTGATGCATTTTGGTAGATTGAACCGGGCAGGACTTACTCAGTTAATGGTAGGGCGTTGGGGAGAGTTACAGAACAAAGAGATCTAGGGGTACATGTTCATAGCTCCTTGAATGTAGGGTCACAGGTGGACAGAGTGGTGAAGAAGGCTTTCAGAACATTGAATACAGGAGTTGGGACATCTTGTTGAAGTTGTACAAGACATTGGTAAGGCCACACTTGGAATACTGTGTACAGTTCTGGTCACCCTATATAGAAAGGCTATTATTAAACTAGAAAGAGTGCAGAAAAGATTTACTAGGATGCTACCGGGACTTGATGGTTTGAGTTATAAGGAGAAGCTGAATAGATCAGCTAGATAGTCAATATCTTTTCCCAAAGGTAGGGGAGTCTAAAACTAGAGGGCATAGGTTTAAGGTGAGAGGGGAGAGATACAAAAGTGTCCAGGGGGGTAATTTTTTCACACAGAGGGTGGTGAGCGTCTGGAACAAGCTGCCAGAGGTAGTAGTAGAGACAGGTACAATTTTGTCTTTTAAAAAGCATTTAGACAGTTACATCGGTAAGATGGGTATCAAGGGATATGGGCCAAATGCGGGCAATTGGGACTCGCTTCGGGGTTTGAAAAAATGGCGGCATGGACAAGTTGGGCCGAAGGGCCTGTTTCCATGCTGTAAACCTCTATGACTCTATATACAACTATAGTTGAGCGTGGTATCCTTTTTGGATGTCTTGACTGGCACTGTTATCTGAGGAAAGCGGACTCTTTAAAGACACAGAGATTATTGAACCAGGCAGGAAGGGTATTTCATCAACCATTCCTTCTTGATGAAATCTGCTCTCAAAAATATTTGACAAAAGAGTGCCATGAAGAATGAGAATCAGCCCTTGCCTCAAGGGCTGTTGGATATGTTCTGGGAAAAGTCCACAATCACTCAGATACAGGACAAACTTGTTCCTGAACTCATTTGTGCCCGTTGAGAAGTTTTAACAGAGTTTGATGTATGGATAAGGATATGCAGGGTGGGTCTCACTGACTGATTATTTTAATTCATTGTAATGACCTTAGGACAATTTTTAATTAAGGTTAAATCTCTGTGATAGGGTTTTTAAATTTTATTGCTATTATTTATCTGCGAATAGGATGTTTTGTGGGCATTGCAAATAATCATGACATTCAGTGACTGGGCTGTTAATGTTTGCAAAAGGCTCATCATCCAATGCCTTTGATGGGAACTCACCAAGGCTCCTTAGGCAGAAGTCTAAACGCTCTCCCTGTGTTTGCGTGGGTTTCCTCCGGGTGCTCCCGGTTTCCTCCCTCAGTCTGAAAGCTGTGCTGATTAGGTGCATTGGCCATGCTAAATTCTCCTTCAGTGTCCCCGAACAGGTGCCAGAGTGTGGCGGCGAGAGGATTTTCACAATAACTTCATTGCAGTGTTAATGTAAGTCTATTTGTGACTCATAAATAAACTTCTTGTTCCCAGTCGTTTTGTAAAAGCTTCTGCATGCAGACTTCTAAGTTGCTTTCTGTTGTAATGTGATAGATTTGTCTCCTGGCATACTACTTCTTTGAGTTTATTGAAATGTCTTTCGTGTGACTCTGACCACTCATGCCATTTGAGGAGAAGGCCATTGAGCTGGCCAGGGGAGGAGGAAGAGCGTGCTTGCACAGAGGGTGAAGGGGCCTTGTAGACAAATGTGAGAATGCTCAAGACATGCTGTCATTGCTCAAGTTCCAAGTGAGTAATCCCCTGTAATGCATAGATGCCATCTCCCTTCTCTTGCAGACCGACCAGCGGAACAGGCTGATCCATCCTTGTGCTCCCTGGAGCCACCGGCCTCCAGCAGTTCAGAGGGGGACATCTCCAATCCCAGTGTCCTCAGACTGTGCAACTAGATATAGCTCTGGATATTAAACTGGCATGCTGGACTTCTCCAATATTCATCACTTAGTCATTCTGGCAATGGCATTCATCTTGACGAGACACAGCTGAATCTTGAGAGGTTTGCAATTAGCTTTCCAAGCAGAGGGCCACCTCCTTCTTCAGGGTTTTCAATGCTGTGTAATTAAACAGTCTTGCATGAGAATAATCAACGCACTCTCACAGCTGTACCTTGCACATTGGACTGCCCGGGAAGTAATGACCACCTGAGCGCTCACCTCCAATATCCCCCTCAGAGGTGACAGCACCAGGTTCAGTGGAGTTGTTGTAAATGGTGCCAACGTGACTTCATGCTGGTGCCAGCTGAATATTTGGTGTGGGTTCAATATCTGGATTGAGTACTGGATAATGATATGCTGTTGCATTCAAATTAAGTTTTCACTTTTCCCTGGCATGTTCCACATCACTCTGGTGGCGAGGTTAGCTCAAAATTGGAAAACACGATCTCACCGGCGAGAATCACGCTTTTCCAAACTCTCCGCATTTTGAGTCCATGCTGCCATTCCCACAGACAGTGAACTTAGGCTCAAGAAACCATCCTAGAGACAGTTAGACTTTAGACAGTTATCCGACAGTTCTTAACGAATGGGCAGAAGCCAGAAATATGACCGAGTGTTTCTATACCTGTTTCACACCTTCGACATGATTTTGTAGCAAAGGGTTGTCCTCTTGACAGGGTCACCCTTGTGGGGTACAAATTGCATCGCAGCAGTAAATTATTGATGTAACGACTGGATTTCAGTTGGTAAGCTGCCTTCATCCAACTGTTTGATATTTTGTCCTGGTTGTAATAATGTATACCAATGCCTTGACAGGTTAGTCTCCTCCATTTGTCAAATTCCCACTCTCTCCATCCCGCATATTTGTTTTGAGCTTTTCTGGAATCTGTCTCTTTCGTACCGATCATTGGTATTGCAACCCTGATCATTTCCATCTCCTCATTGCTGTTATCTTCTGTAGTTGGCATGAAGTCCTCAATTTCCCTCAATGCCTTGAGAGATCTCAGATCTTCGAAATTTTTTGCCAAGGTTCTTTTCACAGAATTGAAACGAGGCCCGAATGACTCGGTCATCAGAGGCAGATAACGATTCCATTTGTATTTCAAGCTTGGGAATTCCCAGACCTCCATTACGATTACGTGAATAGAGGATACCATCGGTTGTGTGGGGTGGAAGGTGAAGAAATTGCTTGACAGCATTTCGGATTAGTCGGCCCAGTCTAATCAATGTGTTCTGAGACACTTCTGATAGGATTAAATGAAAATATAGCCTCGGGATGACATACACTGTCAGTATCTCTACGCGTTGCTTTGGTCGGAGAGCTGCTGCCTGTATGCTGGAAATCCAGGTCTTCAGTTTCTCTTCCCAATCTCCTTCTTCTACGCCAGCCCAACATTTTGAGTCCGTGCTGCCATTCCCACAGACAGTGAACTTAGGCTCAAGAAACCATCCTAGAGACAGTTAGACTTTAGACTCAAAATGTTGGATCTTCATTGAGTGCATTCCTTGCATCTCGCCATCTGGCTGGTAGACTGATACATTGCTACTCAGCGAGTGACTGCAATACAGCAGTAAAATGTAGCACCCAGGATATATATTCACAGAATAATTAGTTCTTAGCTTTTTATGAACAATATAACAATTAACACAGGAGAGAAGGCAGAACATTTTCAAGGTAAGGATTCCGAGAAGATAAGTGGCATTTTATTATAGAATTATTTTTTTTAATTATAGAAACCCTACAGTGCAGAAGGAGGCCATTCGGCCCATCGAGTCTGCACCGACCACAATCCCACCCAGGCCCTACCCCCACATATTTACCCGCTAATCCCACTAACCTACGCATCAGGACTCTAAGGGGCAATTTTTAACATGGCCAATCAACCTAACCCGCACATCTTTGGACTGTGGGAGGAAACCGGAGCACCCGGAGGAAACCCACGCAGACACGAGGAGAATGTGCAAACTCCACACAGACAGTGACCCAAGCCGGGAATCAAACCCGGGACCCTGGAGCTGTGAAGCAGCAGTGCTAACCACTGTGCTACCGTGATCTGATGAAAAGAGTCCCAGTAGAAACAGTGTTACGTAATGTCTAGACAAATCTGTACAAATTACAGCACAATGCCCACGACACGAAACTTCGAAAAGACAATCGAGTTTTGTATTGTAAGTACTAAGTTGTTTTTCTAAAGTGGTAAAGATTTCACACCTGTTCATCTTTCATTTCCTTATTTCTTGCCTGGTCACCAGTCCCTTCAAACCTGTATGACTGACCCTTCTGTCATTCAATCTCCTTCTTTCTTCACAGACCTTCCTTCTGTTACTTTTTCCACCCACCCCTTTCTCAAAATCTATTACGTTTCTAACTTTTCCCAGTTCTGTTGAAAGGTTAACAACCTGAAACATTAACTCTGTTTCTCCCTTCATAGATGCTGCCAGACTAGCTTAGTATCTCCAACATTATCTGATTTTAATGACACCACAATGAATGCTGTATTTTGTCATGTCTAGAAAAGGTAACACGCATATCAGTTTCCACACTGCAACAGATTTGCACATGATTGCAGTCAAATACACATACCAACAACATTTCTAAATTAATCTTGATTACTTCATTGGTATGGGCAAACTGAAAGATGTTACATGCAAGGGGCCTGTAGATTCGAAAGTGCCTCAATTGTCCATCAACATCGACGGATACCTTTTCATGTCAGAACACAGACAGAGAAGAAATTCAGCGCTTACTTGACCTTGACATAATTGAGAAAATCGGGGATGAGTCCATTCCCTGGTTCTCACACATAAAAGTCATCGAGAAACCCAAAAGCAAGTGTCCGCTTAGAATCTGAGTTGACTTGTGGTCATCAACCCAAATAATAGGAGAAAAAGAACCTGACAGTGACAATTGGTGATATCACAAAGGGAATGGTGCTCAACACTTCATTAAACTTGACCACAATGCAGCTTGAAAATGAATCAACCAGCCTCCCTGACTGGTACTTTAGACTGAGTCAGAAGCTGATTCAGAGTTCTGCTTCCTCTCCTATTTTCCATTTATTAACAAAATATTGCAGTTGGCAGGTTCAGTCCCATCCTCCCATCATGCCTGTGCTATTGATGCTATCCCTGGTTCTGTCTGTCGCAGCATGTTAACTTGCAATGCTTTCAACTCACTTGGATTTGTTTTGATGTCAACTCAGCAGCTGAGGTATTTCAGCACTTGGTCAATGTGCTCTGCATAGACTGGAAGGCAGACTGAATTTCAGTGATGCGATTCTTATCTACGCTCACACTAGAGGCACATTTACATGTGTGCCTACAATGCCTTAGAGAATGGAACCCACCTTGAAGAAAGCCTGTTCAACGACAGCAAAATTAAATTAATTTGTCATGTGTTCAGTGGTGAAAGAGTACCATCTGACCAATGGGGAGTTGAAGCCATTACAAATGCTGTGGATCTGCAGGAAATCTGGAATCTGCTAGGACTCATCAGGTACTGTAGTCACTTCATTCCTGATCTCCGATCATGTCTGCCCCGCTAAGTGATCTGACCGGGACCAGCAAGTGGAAGTGGGCTAAATCACATAAACAGGTTTGACAGAAGATCAAACAGCAATTGTCAGCAAGTTCCTGAGTGCCTAGTTTGACCCTAAGAAAACCACCCATCTTGTCGTGCATGGAACCCAGGTTGATTTAGCCACAGTTCATGTGTAGAAAGCCAAGGTTGGTAAAACATCAATTTTGCAATAGCAAGCGGATCACTAATGCAATGACGCTCATAGAGAGAGAAGTCTCTCAATCCATATGGGGTATCTTAGACTTTCATCACTACTTGTATGAAAGTGAGTTTGAAGTAATAACTGATCATGGACCACTAATAAACTTGTTCAACAATTCACATGGCAAATCACCAGCCACCTACTTGAATAAAGTGTCGGAGACTCAATTTGTAAGAGTACCAGTTCGGTGTTGAGGCAAGCTCAACCCAGAAGACTATCTTTTGTGATATTCTTTGCTGACAGTCAGTTCTGCTAGTTTTGAGGAAAAGGTCACCAAATAACATTTAAGGTAAACTGTGACGTCAAAGTCACTAAAACTAACTGACATCAAAGTGGCAACAGAACACGATCGGGAACATATGACAGCTACGGAATCACAAAACTGGAAAACGTGCCCGGAGAATGTACAAATAAAATCGCTCACACACAACAAGATCTTCACAATGATCAAAATGAGCTCTCAGTCGCTCACATCTGCCACTATTTGTGATCTGGTTTCTGGACCTTCCCCGTTGCACAGAGTCTGTACTGTTCACGGTCACAGTGACATCGTGGACAATTGTGACGATAGCACTACCGTTTTCTCCGTCTTCTCGAACACGCAACCTCCTCCTACAACACACTGACCCTACCTTTCCAGTTCCATTCCATTTTGTCACAATGTAGAAAGACATCTCCTTGTCTGTCTGCCTGACCACCACACTTCACATTTGAATGTCTGGCCTTAAGGAGCATCCATCACTATTTCTTTATTATTCCATGGGAGTATCTCCTGGAAGCATTGAGCCAGTTACATTGGCTGCTAAAATGTAGCCACACCTTTCTACCTCCTTTATTCGTTCAGGAGCTGACTGTCACACTTCAAAACCTCACATTCCTGCCTTATTTTCCTTCTTACCTACAATTCTTTTCATGGGATATGGGTGTCACGGGGCCAGCATTTATTGACCATCCCTAATTGCCCTTGAACTGAGTGACTTGCTTGGCCATTTGAGAGCCAATCATATTGCAGTGGGTCTGGAGTCACATGTAGGCCAGACCAGGTAAGGACAGCAGATTTCCTTCCCTAAAGGACATTAGTGAACCTGATGGGTTTTTATAAGAATCAACAATTTTTTCATGGTCATCAATAAACTTTTCATTCCAGGTTTTTGTTGCATTCTAATTTCACCATTTGCCATGGTGGGATTCGAACCTGGATCCCCAGAACTACCCTGGGTCCCTGGACTACCAATCCAGTGACAATAGTCACTACCCCACCACCTTCCCCCAATAATTGCTCGCCATGACCTTTTTCTCAACCAGCCTCCCTGACTGGTACTTTAGACTGAGCCAGAAGCTGATTCAGAGTTCTGCTTCCTCTCCTATCTTCCACTTGTTAACAAAATATTGCAGTTTGCAGGTTCAGTCCCATCCTCCCATCACCCCTGTGCTCTCCAGCTTCTCCCTGGTTCCGTCTGTGGCAGCATGTTAACCTCAAAATTCTCATTTTAGCCACACCACTCTTCCTCAATAACCTGCTTTGTTTAACACTGGGCATTCTTAGTCCTTTCCTGTCATCCATACAATCATAGAATCCCTACAGTGCAGAAGGAGGCCATTCGGCCCATCGAGTCTGCACCGCCCACAATCCCACCCAGCCCCTATTCCCATAACCCCATGTATTTACTCTGCTAGTCCCCCTGATACGAAGTGGCAATTTAACATGGCCAATCAACCTAACCTGCATATCCTTGGTTTGTGGGAGGAAACTGGAGCACCTGGAAGAAACCCATGCAGACATGAGGAGAATGTGCAAACTCCACACAGACAGTGACCCAAGCTGGGAATAGAACCCGGGTCCCTGGTGCTGTCGGGCAGCAGTGCTAACCACTGTGCCACCGTGCAGCCCTCCAGTCTGCTATAGCTCCCTGGAACTCCATCCCGAGTTTCTTGGGCTTCGTAAGTGTCAGAAGAGACCAGCCTGAAGACCACACAAGGTCTTGGCCGGAATGTTACGGCCATTCACGCCGGTGGGTTTTCCAACCCTGCTGCAGCGAATGGAGATTTGGCTGGCTGCCGGGTTATTTGACCTCGCTGCAGCAGGGGAGCGGCGTGAGCGGCCGGTAAGGTCGCGCCCCTTGTCTTAATGTTTTGGGCAAGCCACCAGCTGCAGTCATTCCTCCGTTACGTGATGGGCAAATCTGAAGATTCTGCTGATTGCTGCTTCACATTACAATATATTTTCAATACCTACTATGCAACACAATTTTATCATCATATTTCAATGTCACAAAAATTCATAAAAAACGTCAAGAGAGAGAGTGGGATAACAGGTAGGTACACAAAAGGAAAATTATTGAAGTCAATGGAAAAGATTCCAGACAATCATATGCAGTGTAAAATAGGATTACTGAGTCACTATGAGGCCATTATGCACCATGTCCTGGTAAACTCACCCCACAAAGAAAGTAAGTGTTCACAAGGAAATCATCACCATCATAGAAACCCTACAGTGCAGAAGGAGGCCATTCGGCCCATCGAGTCTGCACCGACCACAATCCCACCCCCCACATATTTACCCGCTAATCTACACATCACAGGGCTCTAAGGGGCAATTTTTAACCTGGCCAATCAGCCTAACCCGCACATCTTTGGACTGTGGGAGGAAACCAGAGCACCCGGAGGAAACCCACACAGACACGAGGAGAATGTGCAAACTCCACACAGACAGTGACCCGAGCCGGGAATCGAACCCGGGACCCTGGAGCTGTGAAGCAGCAGTGCTAACCACTGTGCTACCGTGCTGCCGTGGATGACAAAGGCCATCAAGCCCAGCTCATCCCATCCACCCAAAATGTCATATCAACATAGGAGCAGGAGTAGGTCATTCGGCCCCTCAAGCCTGCTCTGTCATTTGATAACATTGCCAACATTACACCAGTGACTACAACTCAAAAGTATTTACTTGTCACTAAAACGATTTGGGACATTGTGAAATTTAAACGACAAGTATAAATGTATGTTTTGTCTTTCTTTCATTACACCTGTATGCAGGGGACAGAGTGACCGCAGCAATGGTGAAATTGGAGGCCCAAAGTGGATTCCCTCAGGATAATTAATCACAGAGCATTCAACTGATGTTAGGAAAGTGGCTACAAAGAAATCAGTACATGTATAAAGACAATTCAAATTTGTAGCCAATCTCCCCCAGCACCCACTCTAACTTCCCCAAACACCCACCTCAACCGCCCCCACAACCTCCTCCCCAAACTCCCTCCAACCTCTCCCAACTGCCCCTCCAACAAGCTTCCAAACACCCTCCGACCTCTGCCAACCTCTCTCCCTCCAAGCACCCTCCAACTTCCCTCCCAGCTCCCTCTCCAACACCCCAATACTCCCCCTCGCCCACACGCACATATACAACATCCAATTGTTGTAACATTACAGGGATTTGACTGACAATTTATCAAGTGTTGGTTGTTGATTGGGCATCTCAAAAAACATCTAGAATGGTGAAGTTGCCCAAAGGTGGGAAGCAGTAAGTGCAATGAGTGAAATTGAGGCGACACTGACAGACCGGCTTGAAACGTATCAGAACTCAGCCTAATTTTTGTTCTAAAACCTCTCTTTCAGGTCTACAGCTCAGCATGGATGACAAGTAACTGTTCGAAACAATAAAACCAGTTGTTTCTGAGGTTAAATTACCTTCAAAATAAACACTGCTTTAAATCTCTGAAATTATCCAAAATTTTTGGGATCCGACTTTTCCCATTGATTTTCAGTCTTATTCTTTACACTAAAAATAAAACCTGGAAATATCCCAGGATATTTCCCCGAATCTCAGAATAGTATAGCACAGCTCATCACATTTATACTAGGTCTTATGAAGGACAATCCAGTTAGTCCCATGCACTCTACAGCTCTTTCCCCATTAGTCTGTGTTTTTTTTCCCCTTCAAATATTTACAAAGTCATCTGGACTCAAAACGTCAGCTCTTTACTCTCCTTACAGATGCTGCCAGACCTGCTGAGATTTTTCAGCATTTTCTCTTTTGTTTTCAGATTCCAGCATCCGCAGTAATTTGCTTTTGTCAAATATTTATCCAATTCGCGCCTATTAATTCGAAACAGATGAGAAAAACACTGACATTAATCATCCATAATAACAGTGCTTGCTTTTATATTCTAGATGTGATTTTAAAGGGGTAAGTTTACCTGCTTTGATTTATAATCATTGCCTTTGATCTTCAACGAGAGTAGCACAGGGCGGCACGGTGGTGCAGTGGTTAGCACTGCTGCCTCACAGCGTCAGGGACCCAGGTTCAATTTCGGCCTTGTGTGACTGTGCGGAGTCTGCACATTCTCCCCGTGTCTCCAGGTGCTCCAGTTTCCTCCCACAGTCCAAAGATATGCAGGTAAGGTGGATTGGTAATGATCAATGCGCACAGGGTTATGGGAGAGTGGGCCTAGGGTTGGTGCAGGTGGGTCGAATGGCCTCCTTCTGCACAGTAGAGCTTCACAGATTCTATTCCAAGAGAGAAGCTAATCATCGCCCCCCCCCCCCCCCCCCACCTTGACATTCAATGGTATTATGATTGCTGAGTTTCCCATTATCAGCATCCTAGGGTTAACCATTGAACAGAAACTGAACTGGCCTAGCCATATAAATAATGTGGCTACAAGAGCAGGTTGAATGCTAGGAATCGTGCAGCGAGTAACTCACCTTCTGATTCCCAAAAGCCATCATATACAAGGTATGAGTTTGGGATCGGGTGTCAGGAGTTTGATGAAATACTTTCCATTTACCTGGATAAGTCCAGCTCTAGCAACACCATCCAGGACAAAACAGCCCACTCGATCGGCACACCATCCATAAACATTAACTCCCTTCACCACTGGTGCACGGTGGTAGCAGTGTGTAATATCTACAAAATGCATGGCAGTAACTCACCAAGGGTCCTTAGACAGCACCTTCCAAACTCACAACCACTAACATCCAGAAGGATAAGGGCAGCAGACGCATCAAAGTTCCCCTCCAAGTGACTCACCAATCTGAATTCGTAATATGTCACCATTTCTTTCCTGTCGCTGGGTCCAAATCCTGGAACACCTTACCTAACAGGACTATGGGTCTACCTACATCACATAGAGTGCAACAGTTCAAGGAGGCAGCTCATCACCACCTCCTCACCTAAAGGCTTGGGTGTGGGAGTGGGGGTGTCTAGTGGAGGAGGGAAATGGAATTTCCACTGTGTAAATCTATCCCCATCAGTAACATCAAAAAACTGACCAGACATTGCTTTCTCGTAGATTAGACTTTGGCGCAAAGTCTTTAGGGCAGATGAAATTATAAGTAGGGGCAGAACCTGATTTTGTGTTTTCAAATAGCTATTGTGTGTTTCTTTTGAAATTAAATTTATTTATTAGTCACAAGTAGGCTTACATTAACACTGCACTGTTATGGGTGGACAATAAATGCTGGCCTAGCCAGTGATGCTTTCATTCCATGAACAAAAATAAAATTGGGGTAGGGCTTCACCTTGGTCATGCAGAGTGGGAGTTATCACAGCCACTGCCTGTTATACATCCCACTGAGTACCTGTTCCATTGCAGTAAGTAGAATTGATTATCATGTGGGATGCCGAGCTTGGTCAAAGAGGTAAAGCAATACCACCCAAAATAAATGTTTACCCAACAAGTGCAGGGATGTCGATGTCAATCATCAGTCATCACACTCAAACCTTTTTTCAATATTCTTGCGCTGTGTTGGCACAAATGTTCTCTGGTGTGTTTGTGAAGGGTGCGATTTCAGCTACATTTCACAGTGAAATTCAAACAGGAAATACGCAATTACAGTAAATAGCCTTTCTTAACAAACACATTCCAATTGTGAGTGGGGTGGAGATGAGCTCAATAGAAGGTTGAAAACGCAGGTTCTGAGTAATTCTCCTTCAACGAGGTTGTAAGATTGTTTTTTTTTCCATAGGTATTCAGAATTTGCATTTATCTTGTAATCCGAACTGTCAAGAGACATGAGTGATGTCAAATGATAGTGAGAAAGGTGCTTCATTGAATCTTAAATAGCTTTTGTGTGACATTCTAACCTGTCCTGACTTCTGCCAGCAAACACTTTCAAATGCTGAAGTTTCCATTACCCATCGATGAACACAAAGGAACAGGTTTCCCTTCATTCCAGTCTCATGTGTGCCTGCCAACCTCAATATCTTAATAAGAGAGACTTACGAACAAAATGATGACAGCAATTGAAAAATTTAGAGATAAAATTGTTCTTAAATCCAACTGAAAGGGTGCTGGGGATCCCCATAAAACCTGTATGGCACCGTACAAAAGGCTGCTGTACAAGTGACCTGTCGGGTCTCTGTTGGACCAAAGACTGTGACAGGAAATTGGAATTCCCACTCCCTGTCTGTCTACACACACTTGATTGCTCTTTTAATTATAGTCAAACAAACCTAAAGGCTCGGGTGTGGGAGTGGGGGTGTCTAGTGGAGGAGGGAAATGGAATTTCCACTGTGTAAATCTATCCCCATCAGTAACATCAAAAAACTGACCAGAATTGCTTTCTCGTAGATTAGACTTTGGTGCAAGGTCTTTAGGTGGAGATGCCGGCGTTGGACTGGGGTAAACACAGTAAGAAGTTTAACAACACCAGGTTAAAGTCCAACAGGTTTATTTGGTAGGCTTTTGCTACCAAATAAACCTGTTGGACTTTAACCTGGTGTTGTTAAACTTCTTACAAGGTCTTTAGGGCAGATGAAATTATAAGTAGGGGCAGAACCTGATTTTGTGTTTTCAAATAGCTATTGTGTGTTGCTTTTGAAATTAAATTTAGTCACAAGTAGGCTTACATTAACACTGCAATGAAGTTACTGTGAAAATCCCCTAGTCGCTACACTCCGGCGCCTGTTTGGGTACAGTGAGGGAGAATTTAGCATGGCCAATGCACCTAACTGGCACATCTTTCGGACTGTGGGAAGAAACCGAAGCACCCGGAGGAAACCCACACGGAGAACGTGCAGACAGTGACCCTGGAAATTGAACCTGGGTCCCTGGCGCTGTGAGGCAGAAGTGCTAACCTCTGTGCCATCATGCTGCCCTGTTGAATTTAGAGTTGAATTTATTACTTCCCCCAATTCCTTAAGCGTTGCGAACAGCCCAGCCATGCAGCCAATCGGGCAGGGGCTCCGGAGTCCTGATCCTGGTCCCCTGCCTGTCTCTGCAGTGAGGCTGAAGTTGAGGTGGTCAATCTTTCCCACCCTCCTTCACAGCATTGGACATCAGACCTGCTCTCTTTTTGACCCATTCTGGATCTCTCACACAACAAACCCGTGACATTATTATCTCTGTTTATTGCTTTTCCAGTATTTCTTTTATTCTGTCGTTTTATTCAATCTCTTTCTCTTACAAAATAAATAAAGGCATAAAGTGGAATGCACAGGCCTGTGGTGCGGACTGAAATGTGTGTTTGTAGGCCAAGCCAGATCTTGGGTTTAGGGGATGATAATAAAACCCTTCTATTTTTATCATTTCATGGGATGTCACTGGCTAGCCAACATTTATTGCCCATCCCTAATGCCCTTGAGAAGGTGGTGATGAGCTGCCTTCTTCAACCTTTGCAGTCTGTTTGGTGCAGATAAACCCACAGTGAAGCAACAATGATATTGTTCCAAGACAGGATAGTAAGTGGCTTGGAGGGTACTTGCAGGTGGTGAAGTTCCCTTGCGATTGCTGCCCTTGTCCTTTTTGGTGATAGAGGTGCATCTTGTATAGCTGCCACTGTGCGCTGGCGGTGGAGTCAGTGAATGTTTAAGATAGTGGCTGGGGTACCAATCAAGCAGGCTGCTTTGTGCTGGAAGGTGTCGAAATTCTTGAGTGTTCTAGGATCAGCACTCATCCAGGCAGGTGGATGGTATTCTATTACACTCCTGATTGTGCTTTGTAGACAATGAACAGTCTTTGACCAGACAGGAGGCGAATTACTCACCTCAGAATTCACAGTCTCCCGCCTTCTCTGGTCAACATAGTAGTTATGTTGCTAGTCCAATTACATTTCTGGTGAATGGCAATGCCAGGATGTTGATAGTAATGTTGTTGAATATCAAGGGGAGATATTTAGGTTCTCTCTTGTTGGAGACAGTCACACTATATCAAAGAAGAGCGGGGGAATTATCCCTGATGCCCTGGTGAATATTTATCTCTCAATCAACACTACCAAAAATGGATTACCAGGTCATTATCACATTGCTGTTTGCGGGAGTTTGATTTGCGCAAATTGGTTGCCATGTTCTCCTTGTTGCAACAGTGACGACACTTCAGGGGCAGAGAGGGAGCCTGCACAGCTCTGGAGGGCTGCTGTCTCCCCTTCTGTAGTCCATTCAGCCCCTCAAGCCTGTTCCACCATTCAATAAGATTATGGCTGATCTGTTCATGTTTCTCATTCCATATTTCCATCTACCCCGATAACTTTTGATCCTTCTTAAAAATATTCAATTCTCCTCCACTGCCTTCTTAGGCAGAGAGTTCCAAAGTTGCACAGAGCTCTGAAAGAAAAATATCTCCTTATCTCTGTCCCAAAAGGGTGACCCCTAAATTTAAAACAGTGTCCTCTGGGGCTCACCCACAAGAGGAAACATGCTCTCGATGTTCACCTTGTCAAAAATGTTCAGGATCTTATATACTTCAATCAAGATTAATGTGCATGTGGCATACTAATCTTGAATTTAGATAAAAACAGCAAGCAATACATCACTCAGAAAAAATTCCGGGACCTTAGCTGAGAATACTCCTTTGAGTTGCATGTGGGATGACGTACAAAAGTCCAGAGTCAGAATGACAAGGGGAAGGGAAAGGTTAGTTGAGGAGGTTACAGAGATAGGGAGGGGTGAGGCTGTGGAGGGATTTAAGCACTAGGATGTGGGTTTTAAATTGGAGATTTTGGGCACCAGAAGCCAATTCTCAGCAAAGTCAGGGAAAGGTGGATGGGGAGAGAATCTGGATTAAACCCCAGATTCAAATAAGAAATTGCTGCTACCCTCCTGGTCCCGATGAGGGGGGGAGGGGTTGTAGGTGGGAGCAAGAGTAAAACCCGAAGATAGTGCATCATGATTGGCTTCTGACACATAGAAACATGGAGGGGCATGGGGGATGTGAGAGGGCATGGAGGAAATGTGGTGGAGTATGAATGATCTGCGGGGGCTTGGGGTCAGTGAAGGGCAGGGGGGAGTGAGGGCTGAAGGTTAGGGGCCCGAAGAACAATTTAGAGAACTGAGCCAATGTCCCAGTGACTGGAAGTGGGCATTCTAATTTGCCAGCCTTGGCATCGGCCAAGGAGGAGGAGGCCATTTGGCCCTTCGAGCCTGCTCCGCCATGCATCACGATCATGGCTGATCGTCCAACTCAATAGCCCAATCTTGCTTTCTCCCCTCCTGATGGGAAAATGCACAGGAGGGTTCACTCTTGCACAATTATAAAGCACAGCGACCCGCGAGCGGATGTACTGTTTCCATTCATTCCGAGGCGGTGCGTAGTATGAATAGGCATAAATGCTTGCAAATACAGCTCAAATGTTCTTTATCCAAAATCCTCGGGGTCATATGTGTTTCTATATTCAGATATGTTTTGGTTTTCAGATGCTGCAGTGTATATGGCAGGCCTAGGCATTTCTAGGCCTTTTGACTATGTATCAGATCAAGCCCAGAATGGGGTGCAATGCCCTATCTTGTCAGCTTGGATCTTGTTTGCCTCTTTTGTGGGGCAGTGAATTGGATTCAATTTGAATGTGAATTTGGTTTTTGGAACTAGCACGGAGTCGGATTTGGGTCCATTCTGAGCTTTGGCTTTGTAACTTTAAGAATGGAGTAAAAATTTAAATTTAAAAAAATGGTTTGCCCAGGCTTACTTACATTAAAATAGCATCAGCCTAGGCTAGCATTAGTCTACAAAGACCCTGTGGCAAACTTGATTTCCATTTGTTAACTCTTACCTGTTAACATTTATTATACCTGCCGTTTTGGCTTTGGAGGCTTTGGCTTTGGCTTTTCAGGCTTTGGAGAGACTACAGAGGAGGTTTACCAGGATGTTGCCTGGTATGGAGGGGCTTAGTTATGAGGAGGGATTGGGTAAACTGGGGTTGTTCTCCCTGGAAAGACGGAGGATGAGGGGAGACTTAATAGAGGTGTATAAAATTATGAAAGGCATAGATAGGGTGAACGGTGGGGAGCTTTTCCCCAGGTCGGTGGTGACGTTCACGAGGGGTCATAGGTTCAAGGTGAAGGGGTGAGATTTAACACAGATATCAGAAGGACATATTTTACACAGAGGGTGGTGGGGGCCTGGAATGCGCTGCCAGGCAAGGTGGTGGAGGTGGACACACTGGGAACGTTTAAGACTTATCTTGATAGCCATATGAACGGAGTGGGAATGGAGGGATACAAAAGAATGGTCTAGTTTGGACCAGGGAGCGGCACGGGCTTGGAGGGCCGAAGGGCCTGTTCCTGTGCTGTATTGTTCTTTGTTCTTTGTTTTATTAACATACAAATAAATTAACTGCATAACTGTTTAAAAAATGTTCGGTTTTTGGATGTATGGAAAAAGGATACTTGAGCTGTAATGATTCTCTCATACACTCAAAGTCTTGTGCCTAATCTCTTGTTCTATTTTCCTTCTCTCTTTCTGCCTGGCTCTCCTAGTAGCTGATCAGTTGTCATCACTGAAGCCAGGATGCAGGAATCTGCATTTCCACCCTCGCTTGTTTTCATCTCATGTCTCAATTCTTGTGAAAATATCTACTCCTGGATTAACTTCAATGAGGCGGCTGTTTACAAGGCAGGTTCAAAGGCCAAATTTTAAGGTTAAATGTCACAGGGCAGGGTCATAGGTTACCCAGCACAAGGAATCGAGCGCCCTTCTTAGCAAAAAGCCACTTTTACCATGAACAAAGAAACAGAGGTCCAGCTGCAATTTCGGAAAATGCTGGAAACGCTCGCTGTCTGCTGAGAGAACAGACAGGTTCACAGGCTGAATTTTTCCTTTTGGTTCGGAAAATGCAAGTCAAACCATCTCTGGACGTTGCGCTCCTGACTGCCGAACGCCAGCGCGTTAACCCAGATGTTTCATCTTCCAGAGTCGGGTGCAGATACGGTCACCTCCTCCTCCTTGGCCGATGCCAAGGCTGGCAAATTAGAATTGCCTGCTTCCAGTCACTGGGGCATTGGCTCAGTTCTCTAAAGTGTTCTTAGGGCCCCCAACCTTCAGCCCTCACTCCTCTCTGCTCCCCACTGACCCCAAGCCCCTGCAGATCCTTCATACTCCACCATATTTCCTCCATGCCCTCTCACATCCCCCATGCCCCTCCATGCCTCTACAGCCCGAATATATCCCAAAGTCCCTCCATGCCTGAGTATCCTCTAATATGTCCCATGCCTGCTCCATGTCCCCATGCCTTCTCCATGACCCATACATCCCTCATGCCCACTCACTCAGTATCCATTATGTATAGACCTCATAAGCCATACAACAGCACTGAAATGTTTAGGAAATGCAAAGACATAGCCATTGAAACGACCCTTGAAAAACACTCACTCACCTCAAGTGCTCATTAATCTGTCAAAATAAACAGTCATTCAGTTATTTTTCAAAACATACAACATTCAATCCTATTATCTACTCATATTGCCCATCTCTAGTTGCCCAAGGGCAGCTGAGAATCAACCACATTGCTGAGGCTCGAAAGTCACATGTAGGTCAGACCAAGTAAGGACGGCAGATTTCCTTCCCTAAAGGACATTAGTGAACCAGATGGGTTTTTCTGACAATTAACAATGATTTCATGGTACCAGCAGTTTCTTAATTCCAGATTTTTAAAATTGAATTCAAATTCCACCATCTGCTGTGGTGGGATTCGAACATGGGTCTCCATTAGCTGAGTTTCTGGATTAATTGTCTAGTGATAACACCACTAGGCCGTCGCCTCAATCAAAGAAGTATGGCAACTGTTCAGTATTTTCCAAAGTCTGAGAAGATCTCTGGACTTTAAATCATCGTACTACTCAACCCACGATGTCCAGATGACCCATTTAAATCATATTCCCAAAACACTTCAAAGCAGAAGAGGGCTTTATCCACTGAATAAAGTGCTCTAATGCATGTGAATACTGACACAATGCTGGTTAACTTAGTGATCTCTCACTTTTAAGGACAGAACTCTATGATCAATTGCTGCATTGAAAGCATACTTAAATCATCATACACTATTACATTATGACATTTGAAGTTGAACTTACTGTCAAAATGTTCCTCCACATCAAATGACTAATGAAATAACTATACCGGCATCATTCCACAGCCCTCAGGGACCCACCCACTTTGACGAAAATATTGATGTCAGAGAAATGTGTTTTCAGGAGGCGTCATTTAAATGGTGATCCTGATGTCACCTGAGATGAACATTAGGTTGCCACTCTCCATGTTCCCTGCCTTGGGGGAAATGTGTTTGTCAGAAATCGACTGGAAAGTTAAAATTGTGGTCTCTCACACCTCCACTTTAGATTTCCTGATGTGGGTTTGCTCAGGATTGAGAAAACATTCGGCCCCGTGTTTCAGACTCCTTCATCAGAACTGAAGGAGAATATGGAATAACAGCACTTAAAAAGGAACAGATACAACTGAACATATATAGCACCATAATCATCCACTCACAATCACACACACTCTCACACACACTCAAATATACTCCCACCCACAGATGCACAAACACACTCTCATTGGCATTCTGACACAAACAGTTTTACTCATAAGCATGCTCACACTCAGAGGAAAACATGCACAGCCATACTCACACAAACAGCCATAGTCAATCACTCACAATCACACACGCTCACACTCCCACATAGACACACTCAACCATCAGGCAGAATTCTCTCAGAATTGACAAAATCCAATTGCAGATGGAGAAAGTGGCGTTTAACCTGCCGATGCAATGGTGGCTTATTTACCTGTATTGTGCACATACAGAGACACACACACACAGACACACACACAGTCACGCACACAGTCACACACAGACACACACACAGGTACACAGATATACACAGACACACCCATAGATGTACACACACAAATAAACACACAGGTACAGTGATGCTTATGCCCTCAGTATGTTCACAGACACAACATCGAAACAGGAGCAGGCCATTCAGCCCCCTGAGCCTGTTACACAATTCAATACAATCATGGCAGATATTCGACCTCAACATCACCTTCCACATGACCTTTTGTGGCTTCATTTCCAATTTCACAGACACTAACATTTCATTTCCAGATTTAAAAACAACTGAATTAAAAAACCGAGACTGCCATGGTGGAATCTGAATTCCGGTTCTCTGGATTCTCAGCTCAGGAATAGGCCAGCTACACCATGCTGCTCCAATTATACTCAGAAAGCAGGGTGTTTGGATAAATGACATCAACAAAAATCTTGTGTTCCCGCCCCTGATGCGCGATTAAATCACTTGGGAGGCTAGAATGTACCCGGGAAATAAAGGCTTTTATTACTGACAAGAATGGAGCACACTATATACAATACAATCCCAGACTAAAGGGTCTCCAGGCAGTGCAGTGACCTTTATACTTCCCCTGGTAGGCGGAGCCAACTGGAGTGTACCACAGAACAATATCAACAGGTAGAACAGCCCAACCCTAACACCAACAGTAATTACAGTAACATATCTACAAACCCCCATAGTGCTGACCATCCATGGCTCAGCACTCATAGTGGTAACCAACTATGGTTCACCACATTCACCCCTCCTTTAAAAACAAAGGCCGGTGGGGCAAAAAAAAACAACAGAACAACTGTTCATATAATCACAAGTTCAGTCGTATTGGAGGACCGCACCGTCTCTGCGACCTCCTCAACACTGGCGGTAGCGCCGGTTCTGGTGACCGTGATGACGCTCTCTCCAAGGCGGTGTCCAGTGACTCCTCCAGTTCCTCACGGACAGGTGGACCACGAGGTGGCGACAATCTGCTGGACTCGAGCACGCCTCGAGGTGGTGACAATCTCCTGGACTCAGGCAAGCTGTACACGGGAGTAAGAGGATTAAGTGGTGGTCCCGATACTGCCCGCGCCGTGTCAGGAGGGGAGATAAGGGTCGGGGGGTCTCTAACTAGGGGTGTGGGAGCGACTGGGGTGACCAAGTCCCCTGCTGGTGCCAGATCTCTAATAGAGACCGTGTCCTCTCGCCCGTCAGGATATGCCACATAGGCATATTGAGGGTTGGCGTGGAGGAGATGGACCTGTTCAACCAAAGGGTCGGACTTGCGGGTCCTAACATGCCGCCGCAGGAGGACAGGTCCTGAGTGCGTCAACCAAGAGGGGAATGAGGTCCCAGAGGAAGACTTCCTAGGGAAGGAAAACATCCTCTCATGTAGAGTAGCGTTGGTTGCCGTACACAGGAGTGAGCGGATAGAATGGAGCGCATCAGAGAGTACCTCTTGCCAATGGGAGACTGGAAGACCTTTAGACCTCAACGCCAGTAAGACGGCCTTCCAGACTGTAGCATTTTCTTGTTCAACCTGTCCGTTACCCCTAGGGTTGTAACTCGTAGTTCTACTTGAGGCAATCCCTTTTGAGAGCAGGTATTGCCTCAAGTCGTCACTCATGAATGACGAGCCCCTATCACTGTGGATATAGCTGGGGTAACCGAACAGGGCGAAAAGATCCCGTAATGCTTTAATGACCGTGGCAGTGGTCGTATCAGAACAGGGAATGACAAAAGGGAATCGTGAGTACTCATCAATCACATTGAGGAAGTACACATTCCGATCTGTCGAAGGAAGGGGGCCCTTAAAGTCCACACTCAGTCTTTCAAAAGGGCGAGTGGCTTTAATGAGGTGTGCCCTGTCAGGTCGGTAGAAGTGCGGTTTGCATTCAGCACATACCTGGCAGCTTCGGGTTATGGACCTGACATCCTCCACTGAGTAGGGTAGATTCCGGGCCTTTACGAAATGGAAGAGCCGAGTGACCCCCAGATGGCAGAGATCATTGTGGAGGGCCTGTAATCGGTTCTCCTGCACACTTGCACATGTTCCACGCGACAGGGCGTCTGAAGGCTCATTGAGCTTCCCCGGATGTTACATGATATCATAATTGTAGGTGGAGAGTTCGATTCTCCACCTCAAGATTTTATCATTTTTGATCTTACCCCGTAACGTGTTGTTGAACATGAACGCCACGGACCGCTGGTCCGTGAGCAGGGTGAATCGTTTTCCAGCCAAGTAATGGCGCCAATGCCGAACGGCCTCCACAATGGCCTGGGCCTCCTTTTCCACCGCAGAGTGTCGAATTTCGGGGCCTTGGAGGGTGCGAGAGAAAAAGGCGATGGGCCTGCCCGCCTGGTTAAGTGTGGCGGCTAAGGTGAAATCCGATGCATCACTCTCCACCTGAAAGGGGATGGACTCATCAACAGCGTGCATCGTGGCTTTCGCGATGTCGGCTTTTATCCCTTCAAAGGCTAAGCGAGCCTCTGTTGCTAGGGGAAAGGAGGTAGACTTGATGAGCGGACGGGCTTTGTCCGCATAATTGGGAACCCACTGTGCATAGTAAGAGAAGAAGCCTAAGCATCTTCTCAGTGCTTTGATGCTAGTGGGCAGGGGAAGTTCCAGTAGGGGACGCATACGGTCTGGATCAGGGCCAAGGACCCCATTTTCCACCACGTATCCGAGAATTGCTAAACGGCACTTGCGAAATACGCATTTCTCCCTGTTGTAGGTCAGATTCAGGTGAGACGCAGTGCGTAAAAATCTAAGGAGGTTGGCATCGTGGTCCTGCTGGTCATGGCCGCAGATAGTGACGTAATCCAGGTACGGGAAGGTAGCCCGCAGCCCATTTTGGTCCACCATTCGATCCATTGCACGCTGGGAGACTGAGACCCCATTCGTGACGCCAAAGGGAAGCCTTAAAAAGTGATAAAGGCGACCATCCGCCTCAAAGGCTGTGTATTTTCGGTCCTCTGGGCGAATGGGGAGCTGGTGGTAAGCTGACTTCAAGTCAATGGTGGAGAACACCCGGTACTGCGCAATCTGGTTGACCATGTCAGATATTCGCGGGAGAGGATACACATCCAGCTGCGTGTATCTATTAATGGTCTGACTATAGTCTATGACCATCCGGGGTTTGTGTCCAGTTTTAACCACCACTACTTGCGCTCTCCATGGACTAGTGCTAGGTTGGATGATCCCTTCCTTGAGGAGCCGCTGAACCTCAGATCGAATAAAGATCCAATCCTCAGCGCTGTAACGCCTGCTCTTGGTTGCGATGGGCTTGCAGCCTGGCACTAGATTCTCGAATAAGGATGGTGGGGTGATTCTGAGTGTCGAGACGCTACACGTGGAGCGCGCTGGGCAATTTGGAGGCTGCTGTGCTCCCACTGAAAGTGGAGGGAGCGGCCCATCGTACTGCAGGGTTACACTCCTCAGGGGGACCATAAAGTCTAGTCCCAGGAGCATCGGAGCGCAAAGGTGCGGTAACACAAGGAGCCTGAAGTTCTCGTAAACTGTGCCCCGTCAAGTTGACCACGCAGCTCCCTAGCACGGTAACAGACCGGGACCTCGACGCCATCGAAATTGTCTGTCTGACAGTCCGTACTCGGAGACCGCACCGTTTCACGGTGTCAGGATGAATGAAACTCTCCGTGCTCCCGCTGTCAAACAAACAATGAATTTGGCGTCCGTTTACCTCTATGTCCATCATGGACTTGTCGAGTCAGTGAGGCTTGGCCTGGTCCAGGATGATTGACGCCACCGTCGGATCTTGGGTGCCGCTGCAGGCAGCTGAGATGGTTGATGATGATGACCCCTGCTGGTCATCCGCGGTCGGTGCCGACCAAAATGGCTGCGCCCATGGATCGCATGTGGTCGGTGTCGCTAAAAGTGGCGGCCCCTGCAGGTCGCACATGTCTTGCGTCTCCATCGTCAGGAATGGCAGCGCTCTGGAATCGCACGTGGTGGAGGACCTCGAAGATGCTGGAGACAAGGAGACAGGCTCAGGGGAATCACACACCGCACTGCTGTGTTTGGAGGGTGGTTTGGTCCTGCAGACTTTGGCATAATGCCCTTTCTTTCCGCACGCGGAGCACAATACCGTTCTAGCTGGACATCGTTGCCGAGGGTGTTTCGCCAATCCACAGAAGTAACACCGCAGGCCACCTGGAGCTGCCGCCGTCGTCAGGTCCGAGGTTGGGAACACAATCGCGCAGTTTTTCGGAGCCGCTGAATAAAGCAGAGGTGGTGGCTGTACTTGCCACGATGTTCCCACGTGGTCGGTGGGGTATGTTTCTGGGCTTCTGGAAGCCGTCTCCATAGCGTCAGCCAATTCTACTGTCTTAGCGAGGTCTAGGTTACCTTGCTCTAACAGCCGGGGGCGAATGTACGACGAGCCGATTCCCGCCACGAACGCATCGCGGATCAAGTCGCTTGTATACTGGGCCGCCGACACGGACTTGCAGTTGCAGGCTCTGGCTAGCTGCTGGAGTTCACCCAGGTACTGTTCTGTCGTTTCGCCGGGCTGCCGCCGTCGAGTGGCTAGAAGGTGTCGAGCATGGATCTCGTTTGGCGGTTTGTTGTACCGCTTCTAAAGTAGTTCGATGGCCCCTTTGTAGTCTTGGGCATCGCGGATTGCTAAGTATACGGTGTCGCTTAACCTCGCGTGGAGGACCCTCAGTCTATCGTCGTTTTGAATGGCTGTTGAGGCATCGATGTAGTCTTGAAAACACTTTAACCAATGGTCGAAAGTGTTCGACGCTCCTGCCGCACGTGGGTCTAGTGTAAGCCGATCGGGTTTCAACATTTGCTCCATGGTTTTCAAAATTTTGTCAGTAATAAAATTGAGGCGCGATTAAATCACTCGGGAGGCTAGAATGAACCCGGGAAATAAAGGCTTTTATTACTGACAAGAATGGAGCACACTATATACAATACAATCCCAGACTAAAGGGTCTCCAGGCAGTGCAGTGACCTTTATACTTCCCCTGGTAGGCGGAGCCAACTGGAGTGTACCACAGAACAATATCAACAGGTAGAACAGCCCAACCCTAACCCCAACAGTAACTACAGAAACATATCTACAAACCCCATGGTGCTGACCATCCATGGCTCAGCACTCATAGTGGTAACCAACTATGGTTCACCACAGCCCCCTGACGGCCTGGTCTAATTCCACTCCCACCCTGACACTGAACCCACTCCCACCCTGACACTGAACCCACTCCCACCCTGACACTGAACCCACTGCCACCCTGACACTGAACTCATCCCCACCCTGACACTGAACCCACTCCCACCCTGACAGTGAACCCACTCCCACCCTGACACTGAACCCACTGCCACCCTGACACTGAACCCACTGCCACCCTGACACTGAACCCACTGCCACCCTGACACTGAACCCACTGCCACCCTGACACTGAACCCACTCCCACCCTGACACTGAACCCACTCCCACCCTGACACTGAACCCACTCCCACCCTGACACTGAACCCACTCCCACCCTGACACTGAACCCACTCCCACCCTGACACTGAACCCACTCCCACCCTGACACTGAACCCACTGCCACCCTGACACTGAACCCACTCCCACCCTGACACTGAACCCACTCCCACCCTGACACTGAACCCATTCCCACCCTGAGACTGAACCCACTCCCACCCTGACACTGACCCACTCCCACCCTGACACTGAACCCACTCCCACCCCGACACTGACCCACTCCCACCCTGACACTGAACCCACTCCCACCCTGACACTGAACCCACTGCCACCCTGACACTGAACCCACTCCCACCCTGACACTGAACCCACTGCCACCCTGAGACTGAACCCACTCCCACCCTGACACTGAACCCACTCCCACCCTGACACTGAACCCACTCCCACCCTGACACTGACCCACTGCCACCCTGACACTGAACCCACTGCCACCCTGACACTGAACCCACTCCCACCCTGACACTGAACCCACTCTCATCCTGACACTGAACCCACACCCACCCTGACACTGAACCCACTCCCACCCTGACACTGACCCACACCCACCCTGACACTGAAGCCACTCCCACCCTGACACTGAACCCACTCCCACCCTGATACTGAACCCACTCTCATCCTGACACTGAACACACACCCACCCTGACACTGAACCCACTCCCACCCTGACACTGACCCACACCCACCCTGACACTGAACCCACTCCCACCCTGACACTGACCCACACCCACCCTGACACTGAACCCACTGCCACCCTGACACTGAACCCACTGCCACCCTGACACTGAACCCACTGCCACCCTGACACTGAACCCACTGCCACCCTGACACTGAACCTACTCCCACCCTGACACTGAACCCACTCCCACCCTGACACTGAACCCACTCCCACCCTGACACTGAACCCACTCCCACCCTGACACGGAACCCATCCCCACCCTGACACTGAACCCACTCCCACCATGACACTGAACCCACTGCCACCCTGACACTGAACCCACTGCCACCCTGACACTGAACCCACTCCCACCCTGACACTGAACCCACTGCCACCCTGACACTGAACACACTGCCACCCTGACACTGAACCCACCCCCACCCTGACACTGAACCCACTCCCACCCTGACACTGAACCCACTCCCACCCTGACACTGAACCCACTCCCACCCTGACACTGAACCCACTCCCACCCTGACACTGAACCCACTCCCACCCTGACACTGAACCCACTCCCACCCTGACACTGAACCCACTCCCACCCTGACACTGAACCCACTGCCACCCTGACACTGAACCCACTCCCACTCTGACACTGAACCCACTGCCACCCTGACACTGAACCCACTGCCACCCTGACACTGAACCCACTCCCACTCTGACACTGAACCCACTGCCACCCTGACACTGAACCCACTGCCACCCTGACACTGACCCACACCCACCCTGACACTGAACCCACTCCCACCCTGACACTGAACCCACTCCCACCCTGACACTGAACCCACTCCCACCCTGACACTGAACAGACTCGCACCCTGACACTGAACCCACTCCCACCCTGACACTGAACCCACTCCCACCCTGACACTGAACCCACTCCCACCCTGACACTGAAGCCACTGCCACCCTGACACTGAACCCACTGCCACCCTAAGACTGAACCCACTCCCACCCTGACACTGAACCCACTCCCACCCTGACACTGTACCCACTCCCACCCTGACACTGACCCACACCCACCCTGACACTGAACCCACTGCCACCCTGACACTGAACCCACTGCCACCCTGACACTGAACCTACTGCCACCCTGACACTGAACCCACTCCCACCCTGACATTGAACCCACTCCCACCCTGACACTGAACCCACTCCCACCCTGACATTGAACCCACTCCCACCCTGACACTGAACCCACTGCCACCCTGACACTGAACCCACTCCCACCCTGAGACTGAACCCACTCCCACCCTGACACTGACCCCACACCCACCCTGACACTGAACCCACTCCCACCCTGACACTGACCCACACCCACCCTGACACTGAACCCACTGCCACCCTGACACTGAACCTACTGCCACCCTGACACTGAACCCACTGCCACCCTGACACTGAACCCACTCCCACCCTGAGACTGAACCCACTCCCACCCTGACATTGAACCCACTCCCACCCTGACACTGAACCCACTCCCACCCTGAAACTGACCCACTGCCACCCTGACACTGAACCCACTGCCACCCTGACACTGAACCCACTCCCACCCTGACACTGAACCCACTCCCACCCTGACACTGAACCCACTCCCACCCTGACACTGACCCCACTCTCATCCTGACACTGAACCCACTCCCACCCTGACACTGAACCCACTCCCACCCTGACACTGACCCACTCCCACCCTGACACTGAACCCACTCCCACCCTGACACTGAACCCACTCTCATCCTGACACTGAACCCACTCCCACCCTGACACTGAACCCACTCCCACCCTGACACTGACCCACTGCCACCCTGACACTGACCCACTCCCACCCTGACACTGACCCACTCCCACCCTGATACTGAACCCACTCTCATCCTGACACTGAACCCATCCCCACCCTGACACTGACCCACACCCACCCTGACACTGACCCACTCCCACCCTGACACTGAACCCACTGCCACCCTGACACTGAACCCACTCCCACCCTGACACTGAACCCACTCCCACCCTGACACTGAACCCACTGCCACCCTGACACTGAACCCACTGCCACCCTGACACTGAACCCACTGCCACCCTGACACTGAACCCACTGCCACCCTGACACTGAACCCACTGCCACCCTGACACTGAACCCACTCCCACCCTGACACTGAACCCACTCCCACCCTGACACTGAACCCACTGCCACCCTGACACTGAACCCACTCCCACCCTGACACTGAACCCACTCCCACCCTGACACTGACCCCACTCCCACCCTGACACTGAACCCACTCCCACCCTGACACTGACCCCACTCCCACCCTGACACTGAACCCACTCCCACCCTGACACTGAACCCACTGCCACCCTGACACTGAACCCACTCCCACCCTGACACTGAACCCACTCCCACCCTGACACTGAACCCACTCCCACCCTGACACTGAACCCACTCCCACCCTGACACTGAACCCACTCCCACCCTGAGACTGAACCCACTCCCACCCTGACACTGAACCCACTCCCACCCTGACACTGAACCCACTCCCACCCTGACACTGAACCGACTGCCACCCTGACACTGAACCCACTGCCACCCTGACACTGAACCCACTCCCACCCTGACACTGAACCCACTGCCACCCTGACACTGAACCCACTGCCACCCTGACACTGAACCCACTGCCACCCTGACACTGAACCCACTGCCACCCTGACACTGAACCCACTGCCACCCTGACACTGAACCCACTCCCACCCTGACACTGAACCCACTCCCACCCTGACACTGAACCCACTGCCACCCTGACACTGAACCCACTCCCACCCTGACACTGAACCCACTCCCACCCTGACACTGAACCCACTCCCACCCTGACACTGACCCCACTCCCACCCTGACACTGAACCCACTCCCACCCTGACACTGACCCCACTCCCACCCTGACACTGAACCCACTCCCACCCTGACACTGAACCCACTGCCACCCTGACACTGAACCCACTCCCACCCTGACACTGAACCCACTCCCACCCTGACACTGAACCCACTCCCACCCTGACACTGAACCCACTCCCACCCTGACACTGAACCCACTCCCACCCTGAGACTGAACCCACTCCCACCGTGACACTGAACCCACTCCAACCCTGACACTGAACCCACTCCCACCCTGACACTGAACCGACTGCCACCCTGACACTGAACCCACTGCCACCCTGACACTGAACCCACTCCCACCCTGACACTGAACCCACTGCCACCCTGACACTGAACCCACTCCCACCCTGACACTGAACCCACTCCCACCCTGACACTGAACCCACTGCCACCCTGACACTGAACCCACTCCCACCCTGACACTGAACCCACTCCCACCCTGACACTGAACCCACTCCCACCCTGACACTGACCCCACTCCCACCCTGACACTGAACCCACTCCCACCCTGACACTGACCCCACTCCTACCCTGACACTGAACCCACTCCCACCCTGACACTGAACCCACTGCCACCCTGACACTGAACCCACTCCCACCCTGACACTGAACCCACTCCCACCCTGACACTGAACCCACTCCCACCCTGACACTGAACCCACTCCCACCCTGACACTGAACCCACTCCCACCCTGAGACTGAACCCACTCCCACCCTGACACTGAACCCACTGCCACCCTGACACTGAACCCACTCCCACCCTGACACTGAACCCACACCCACCCTGACACTGAACCCACTCCCACCCTGATACTGAACCCACTCCCATCCTGACACTGAACCCATCCCCACCCTGACACTGACCCACACCCACCCTGACACTGAACCCACTCCCACCCTGACACTGAACCCACTCCCACCCTGACACTGACCCACTGCCACCCTGACACTGAACCCACTCCCACCCTGACACTGAAACCACTCCCACCCTGACACTGACCCACTCCCACCCTGACACTGAACCCACTCCCACCCTGAGACTGAACCCACGCCCACCCTGACACTGAACCCACTCCCACCCTGACACTGAACCCACTCCCACCCTGACACTGAACCCACTGCCACCCTGACACTGAACCCACTGCCACCCTGACACTGAACCCACTCCCACCCTGACACTGAACCCACTGCCACCCTGACACTGAACCCACTGCCACCCTGACACTGAACCCACTGCCACCCTGACACTGACCCACACCCACCCTGAGACTGAACCCGCTCCCACCCTGACACTGAACCCACTGCCACCCTGACACTGAACCCACTCCCACCCTGACACTGAACCCACTCCCACCCTGACACTGAACACACTCCCACCCTGACACTGAACCCACTCCCACCCTGACACTGAACCCACTGCCACCCTGACACTGAACCCACTCCCACCCTGACACTGAACCCACTCCCACCCTGACACTGAACCCACTCCCACCCTGACACTGTACCCACCCAAACCCTGACACTGAACCCACTGCCACCCTGAGACTGAACCCACTCCCACCCCGACACTGAACCCACTGCCACCCTGACACTGAACCCACTGCCACCCTGACACTGAACCCATCCCCACCCTGTCACTGAACCCACTCCTACCCTGAAACTGAACCCACTCCCACCCTGACACTGAACCCACTCCCACCCTGACACTGAACCCACTCCCACCCTGACACTGAACCCACACCCACCCCGACACTGAACCCACTCCCACCCTGACACTGACCCCACTCCCACCCTGACACTGAACCCACACCCACCCCGACACTGAACCCACTCCCACCCTGACACTGACCCACTCCCACCCTGACACTGAACCCACTCCCACACTGACACTGATCCACTCCCACCCTGACACTGACCCCACTCCCACCCTGACACTGACCCACTCCCACCCTGACACTGAACCCACTCCCACCCAGACACTGACCCACTCCCACCCTGACACTGAACCCACTCCCACCCTGACACTGAACCCACTCCCACACTGACACTGAACCCACTCCCACCCTGACACTGACCCACTCCCACCCTGACACTGAACCCACTCCCACCCTGTCACTGAACCCACTCCCACCCTTACACTGAACCCATTCCCACCCTGACATTGAACCCACTCCCACGCTGACACTGAACCCATTCCCACCCTGACACTGAACCCACTCCCACCCTGACACTGACCCCACTCCCACCCTGACCCCATTCCCACCCTGACACTGACCCCACTCCCACCCTGACACTGAACCCACTCCCACCCTGACACTGAACCCACTCCCACCCTGACACTGACCCCATTCCCACCCTGACACTGACCCCACTCCCACCCTGACACTGAACCCATCCCCACCCTGACACTGAACCCACTCCCACCCCGACACTGAACCCACTCCCACCCTGACACTGAACCCACTCCCACCCTGACACTGAACCCACTCCCACCCTGACACTGACCCACTGCCACCCTGACACTGAACCCACTGCCACCCTGACACTGAACCCACTCCCACCCTGACACTGAACCCACTCCCACCCTGACACCGAACCAACTCCCACCCTGACACTGACCCACTCCCACCCTGACACTGAACCCACTGCCACCCTGACACTGAACCCACTGCCACCCTGACACTGAACCCACTGCCACCCTGACACTGAACCCACTCCCACCCTGACACTGAACCCACTCCCACCCTGACACTGAACCCACTCCCCACCCTGACACTGACTCACTCCCACCCTGACACTGAACCCACTGCCACCCTGACACTGAACCCATCCCCACCCTGACACTGAACCCACTCCCACCCTGACACTGAACCCACTCCCACCCTGACACTGAACCCATTCCCACCCTGACACTGAACCCATTCCCACCCTGAAAATGAACCCACTCCCACCCTGACACTGAACCCACTCCCACCCTGACACTGACCCCACTCCCACCCTGACCCCATTCCTACCCTGACACTGACCCCACTGCCACCCTGACACTGACCCCATTCCCACCCTGACACTGAACCCACTCCCACCCTGACACTGAACCCACTCCCACCCTGACACTGAACCCACTCCCACCCTGACACTGAACCCACTCTCATCCTGACACGGAACCCACTCCCACCCTGACACTGAACCCACTCCCACCCTGACACTGATCCACACCCACCCTGACACTGAACCCACTCCCACCCTGACACTGAACCCACTCCCACCCTGACACTGAACCCACTCCCACCCTGACACTGAACCCACTCCCACACTGACACTGACCGACACCCACCCTGACACTGAACCCACTCCCACCCTGACACTGAACCCACTCCCACCCTGACACTGAACCCACTCCCACCCTGACACTGAACCCACTGCCACCCTGAGACTGAACCCACTCCCACCCTGACACTGAACCCACTCCCACCCTGACACTGAACCCACTCCCACCCTGACACTGAACCCACTGCCACCCTGACACTGAACCCACTCCCACCCTGACACTGAACCCACTGCCACCCTGACACTGAACCCACTGCCACCCTGACACTGAACCCACTGCCACCCTGAGACTGAACCCACTCCCACCCTGACACTGAACCCACTCCCACCCTGACACTGAACCCACTCCCACCCTGACACTGACCCACTGCCACCCTGACACTGAACCCACTGCCACCCTGACACTGAACCCACTCCCACCCTGACACTGAACCCACACCCACCCTGACACTGAACCCACTCCCACCCTGACACTGACCCACACCCACCCTGACACTGAACCCACTCCCACCCTGACACTGACCCACACCCACCCTTACACTGAACCCACTGCCACCCTGACACTGAACCCACTGCCACCCTGACACTGAACCCACTGCCACCCTGACACTGAACCCACTGCCACCCTGACACTGAACCCACTGCCACCCTGACACTGAACCCACTCCCACCCTGACACTGAACGCACTCCCACCCTGACACTGACCCACACCCACCCTGACACTGAACCCACTGCCACCCTGACACTGAACCCACTGCCACCCTGACACTGAACCCACTCCCACCCTGACACTGAACCCACTCACACCCTGACACTGAACCCACTCCCACCCTGACACTGACCCACTCCCACCCTGACACTGAACCCACTCCCACCCAGACACTGACCCCACTCCCACCCTGACACTGACCCACTCCCACCCTGACACTGACCCACTCCCACCCAGACACTGAACCCACTCCCACCCTGACACTGACCCACTCCCACCCAGACACTGAACCCACTCCCACCCTGACACTGACCCACTCCCACCATGACACTGAACCCACTCCCACCCAGACACTGAACCCACTCCCACCCTGACACGGAACCCATCCCCACCCTGACACTGAACCCACTCCCACCCTGACACTGAACCCACTGCCACCCTGACACTGAACCCACTGCCACCCTGACACTGAACCCACTCCCACCCTGACACTGAACCCACTGCCACCCTGACACTGAACCCACTGCCACCCTGACACTGAACCCACTCCCACCCTGACACTGAACCCACTCCCACCCTGACACTGAACCCACTCCCACCCTGACACTGAACCCACTCCCACCCTGACACTGAACCCACTCCCACCCTGACACTGACCCCACTCCCACCCTGACACTGACCCACTGCCACCCTGACACTGAACCCACTCCCACCCTGACACTGAACCCACTCCCACCCTGACACTGAACCCACTCCCACCCTGACACTGAACCCACTCCCACCCTGACACTGAACCCACTCCCACCCTGACACTGACCCACTCCCACCCTGACACTGACCCACTCCCACCCTGACACTGAACCCACTCCCACCCTGACACTGACCCACTCCCACCCTGACACTGAACCCACTCCCACCCTGACACTGGCCCACTCCCACCCTGACACTGAACCCACTCCCACCCTGACACTGACCCACTCCCACCCTGACACTGAACCCACTGCCACCCTGACACTGAACCCACTCCCACCCTGACACTGAACCCACTGCCACCCTGACACTGAACCCACTCCCACCCTGACACTGACCCCACTGCCACCCTGACACTGAACCCACTCCCACCCTGACACTGAACCCATCCCCACCCTGACACTGAACCCACTCCCACCCTGACACGGAACCCACTCCCACCCTGACACTGACCCACACCCACCCTGACACTGAACCCACTGCCACCCTGACACTGAACCCACTCCCACTCTGACACTGAACCCACTGCCACCCTGAGACTGAACCCACTCCCACCCTGACACTGAACCCACTCCCACCCTGACACTGAACCCACTCCCACCCTGACACTGACCCACACCCACCCTGACACTGAACCCACTGCCACCCTGACACTGAACCCACTGCCACCCTGACACTGAACCTACTGCCACCCTGACACTGAACCCACTCCCACCCTGACACTGAACCCACTCCCACCCTGACACTGAACCCACTCCCACCCTGACACTGACCCACACCCACCCTGACACTGAACACACTGCCACCCTGACACTGAACCCACTCCCACCCTGACACTGACCCACACCCACCCTGACACTGAACACACTGCCACCCTGACACTGAACCCACTCCCACCCTGACACTGAACCCACTCCCACCCTGACACTGAACACACTCCCACCCTGACACTGAACACACTCCCACCCTGACACTGAACCCACTCCCACCCTGACACTGACCCACTGCCACCCTGACACTGAACCCACTGCCACCCTGACACTGAACCCACTCCCACCCTGACACTGAACCCACTCTCATCCTGACACTGAACCCACTCCCACCCTGACACTGAACCCACTCCCACCCTGACACTGAACACACTCCCACCCTGACACTGAACCCACTCCCACCCTGACACTGACCCACTGCCACCCTGACACTGACCCACTGCCACCCTGACACTGAACCCACTGCCACCCTGACACTGAACCCACTCCCACCCTGACACTGAACCCACTCTCATCCTGACACTGAACCCACTCCCACCCTGACACTGAACCCACTCCCACCCTGACACTGAACCCACTCCCACCCTGACACTGAACCCACTCCCACCCTGACACTGAACCCACTCCCACCCTGACACTGAACCCACTCCCACCCTGACACTGAACCCACTCTCATCCTGACACTGAACCCACTCCCACCCTGACACTGAACCCACTCCCACCCTGACACTGAACCCACTCCCACCCTGACACTGAACCCACTCCCACCCTGACACTGAACCCACTCCCACCCTGACACTGAACCCACTCCCACCCTGACACTGACCCACTCCCACCCTGACACTGAACCCACTCCCACCCTGATACTGAACCCACTCTCATCCTGACACTGAACCCATCCCCACCCTGACACTGACCCACACCCACCCTGACACTGAACCCACTGCCACCCTGACACTGAACCCACTGCCACCCTGACACTGAACCCACTGCCACCCTGAAACTGAACCCACTGCCACCCTGACACTGAACCCACTGCCACCCTGACACTGAACCCACTGCCACCCTGACACTGAACCCACTGCCACCCTGACACTGAACCCACTCCCACCCTGACACTGAACCCACTGCCACCCTGACACTGAACCCACTCTCATCCTGACACTGAACCCATCCCCACCCTGACACTGACCCACACCCACCCTGACACTGAACCCACTCCCACGCTGACACTGAACCCACTGCCACCCTGACACTGAACCCACTGCCACCCTGACACTGAACCCACTGCCACCCTGACACTGAACCCACTCCCACCCTGACACTGAACCCACTGCCACCCTGACACTGAACCCACTGCCACCCTAACACTGAACCCACTCCCACCCTGACACTGAACCCACTCCCACCCTGACACTGAACCCACTCCCACCCTGACACTGAACGCACTCCCACCCTGACACTGAACCCACTCCCACCCTGACACTGAACCCACTCCCACCCTGACACTGAACCCACTCCCACCCTGACACTGAACCCACTCCCACCCTGACACTGAACCCACTCCCACCCTGACACTGAACCCACTCCCACCCTGACACTGAACCCACTGCCACCCTGACACTGAACCCACTCCCACCCTGACACTGACCCCACTCCCACCCTGACACTGAACCCACTGCCACCCTGACACTGAACCCACTCCCACCCTGACACTGAACCACACCCACCCTGACACTGAACCCACTCCCACCCTGACACTGAACCCACTCCCACCCTGACACTGAACCCACTCCCACCCTGACACTGAACCCACTCCCACCCTGACACTGAACCCACTCCCACCCAGACACTGAACCCACTCCCACCCTGACACTGAACCCACTGCCACCCTGACACTGAACCCATCCCCACCCTGACACTGAACCCATCCCCACCCTGACACTGAACCCACTCCCACCCTGACACTGAACCCACTCCCACCCTGACACTGAACCAATCCCACCCTGACACTGAACCCACTCCCACCCTGACACTGAACCCACTCCCACCCTGACACTGAACCCACACCCACCCTGACACTGAACCCACTCCCACCCTGACACTGACCCCACTCCCACCCTGACACTGACCCACACCCACCCTGACACTGAACCCACTCCCACACTGACACTGACCCACTCCCACCCTGACACTGACCTCACTCCCACCCTGACACTGACCCCACTCCCACCCTGACACTGAACCCACTCCCACCCTGACACTGACCCCACTCCCACCCTGACACTGACCCACTCCCACCCTGACACTGCACCCACTCCCACACTGACACTGAACCCACTCCCACCCTGACACTGAACCCACTCCCACCCTGACACTGACCCCACTCCCACCCTGACACTGAACCCACTCCCACCCTGACACTGAACCCATTCCCACCCTGACACTGAACCCATTCCCACCCTGACACTGAACCCATTCCCACCCTGACACTGACCCACTCCCACCCTGACCCCATTCCCACCCTGACACTGACCCCACTCCCACCCTGACACTGAACCCACTCCCACCCTGACACTGACCCCACTCCCACCCTGACACTGAACCCACTCCCACCCTGACACTGACCCCATTCCCACCCTGACACTGACCCCACTCCCACCCTGACACTGAACCCATCCCCACCCTGACACTGAACCCACTCCCACCCCGACGCTGAACCCACTCCCACCCTGACACTGAACCCACTCCCACCCTGACACTGACCCACTGCCACCCTGACACTGAACCCACTGCCACCCTGACACTGAACCCACTCCCACCCTGACACTGAACCCACTCCCACCCTGACACTGAACCCACTCCCACCCTGACACTGAACCCACTCCCACCCTGACACTGACCCCACTCCCACCCTGACACTGAACCCACTCCCACCCTGACACTGAACCCACTCCCACCCTGACACTGACCCCACTCCCACCCTGACACTGAACCCACTCCCACCCTGACACTGAACCCACTCCCACCCTGACACTGAACCCACACCCACCCTGACACTGACCCACTCCCACCCTGACACTGACTCACTCCCAACCTGACACTGAACCCACTCCCACCCTGACACTGAACCCATCCCCACCCTGACACTGAACCCACTCCCACCCTGACACTGAACCCACTCCCACCCTGACACTGAACCCACTCCCACCTTGACACTGAACCCACTCCCACCCTGACACTGAACCCATTCCCACCCTGACACTGAACCCACTCCCACCCTGACACTGAACCCATTCCCACCCTGACACTGAACCCATTCCCACCCTGACACTGAACCCACTCCCACCCTGACACTGACCCCACTCCCACCCTGACCCCATTCCTACCCTGACACTGACCTCACTGCCACCCTGACACTGACCCCACTCCCACCCTGACACTGACCCCACTCCCACCCTGACACTGACCCCATTCCCACCCTGACACTGAACCCACTCCCACCCTGACACTGAACCCACTCTCATCCTGACACTGAACCCACTCCCACCCTGACACTGACCCACACCCACCCTGACACTGAACCCACTCCCACCCTGACACTGAACCCACTCCCACCCTGACACTGAACCCACTCCCACCCTGACACTGACCCACACCCACCCTGACACTGAACTCACTCACACCCTGACACTGAACCCACTCCCACCCTGACACTGAACCCACTCCCACTCTGACACTGAACCCACTCCCACCCTGACACTGAACCCACTCCCACCCTGACACTGAACCCACTCCCACCCTGACACTGAACCCACTCCCACTCTGACACTGAACCCACTCCCACCCTGACACTGAACCCACTCCCACCCTGACACTGAACCCACTCCCACCCTGACACTGACCCACACCCACCCTGACACTGAACTCACTCACACCCTGACACTGAACCCACTCCCACCCTGACACTGAACCCACTCCCACCCTGACACTGAACCCACACCCACCCTGACACTGACCCCACTCCCACCCTGACACTGAACTCACTCCCACCCTGACACTGACCCACTCCCACCCTGAGACTGAACCCACTCCCACCCTGACACTGAACCCACTGCCACCCTGACACTGAACCCACTCCCACCCTGACACTGAACTCACTCCCACCCTGACACTGACCCACTCCCACCCTGACACTGAACCCACTCCCACCCTGACACTGAACCCACTGCCACCCTGACACTGAACCCATCCCCACCCTGACACTGAACCCACTCCCACCCTGACACTGAACCCACTCCCACCCTGACACTGAACCCACTCCCATCCTGACACTGAACCCACTGCCACCCTGACACTGAACCCACTCCCACCCTGACACTGAACCCACTCCCACCCTGACACTGAACCCACTGCCACCCAGACACTGAACCCATCCCCACCCTGACACTGAACCCACTCCCACCCCGACACTGAACCCACTCCCACCCCGACACTAAACCCACTCCCACCCTGACACTGACCCACTCCCACCCTGACACTGACCCACTCCCACCCTGACACTGAACCCACTCCCACCCTGACACTGAACCCACTCCCACCCTGACACTGAACCCACTCCCACCCTGACACTGACCCACTCCCACCCTGACACTGACCCACTCCCACCCTGACACTGAACCCACTCCCACCCTGACACTGAACCCACTCCCACCCTGACACTGACCCACTCCCACCCTGTCACTGACCCACTCCCACCCTGACACTGAACCCACTCCCACCCTGACACTGAACCCACTCCCACCCTGACACTGAACCCATTCCCACTCTGACACTGACCCACTCCCACACTGACACTGAACCCACTGCCACCCTGACACTGAACCCACTCCCACCCTGACACTGAACCCACTCCCACCCTGACACTGAACCCACTGCCACCCTGACACTGAACCCACTCCCACCCTGACACTGAACCCACTCCCACCCTGACACTGAACCCACTCCCACCCTGACACTGAACCCACTCCCACCCTGACACTGAACCCACTCCCACCCTGACACTGAACCCACTCCCACCTTGACACTGAACCCACTCCCACCCTGACACTGAACCCACTCCCACCCTGACACTGAACCCACTCCCACCCTGACACTGAACCCACTCCCACCCTGACACTGAACCCACTCCCACCCTGACACTGAACCCACTCCCACCCTGACACTGAACCCACTCCCACCCTGACACTGAACCCACTCCCACCCTGACACTGAACCCACTCCCACCCTGACACTGAACCCACTCCCACCCTGAGACTGAACCCACTCCCACCCTGACACTGACCCACTCCCACCCTGACACTGAACCCACTCCCACCCTGACACTGAACCCACTCCCACCCTGACACTGAACCCACTCCCACCCTGACACTGACCCACTCCCACCCTGACACTGAACCCACTCCCACCCTGATACTGAACCCACTCTCATCCTGACACTGAACCCATCCCCACCCTGACACTGACCCACACCCACCCTGACACTGAACCCACTCCCACCCTGATACTGAACCCACTCTCATCCTGACACTGAACCCACTCCCACCCTGACACTGAACCCACTCTCATCCTGACACTGAACCCATCCCCACCCTGACACTGACCCACACCCACCCTGACACTGACCCACTGCCACCCTGACACTGAACCCACTCCCACCCTGACACTGAACCCACTGCCACCCTGACACTGAACCCACTGCCACCCTGACACTGAACCCACTGCCACCCTGACACTGAACCCACTGCCACCCTGACACTGAACCCACTGCCACCCTGACACTGAACCCACTCCCACCCTGACACTGAACCCACTCCCACCCTGACACTGAACGCACTCCCACCCTGACACTGAACCCACTCCCACCCTGACACTGAACCCACTCCCACCCTGACACTGAACCCACTCCCACCCTGACACTGAACCCACTCCCACCCTGACACTGAACCCACTCCCACCCTGACACTGAACCCACTGCCACCCTGACACTGAACCCACTGCCACCCTGACACTGAACCCACTCCCACCCTGACACTGACCCCACTCCCACCCTGACACTGAACCACACCCACCCTGACACTGAACCCACTCCCACCCTGACACTGAACCCACTGCCACCTTGACACTGAACCCACTCCCACCCTGACACTGAACCCACTCCCACCCAGACACTGAACCCACTCCCACCCTGACACTGAACCCACTGCCACCCTGACACTGAACCCATCCCCACCCTGACACTGAACCCACTCCCACCCTGACACTGAACCCACTCCCACCCTGACACTGAACCCACTGCCACCCTGACACTGAACCCATCCCCACCCTGACACTGAACCCACTCCCACCCTGACACTGAACCCACTCCCACCCTGACACTGAACCCATTCCCACCCTGACACTGAACCCATTCCCACCCTGACACTGAACCCACTCCCACCCTGACACTGACCCCACTCCCACCCTGACCCCATTCCTACCCTGACACTGACCTCACTGCCACCCTGACACTGACCCCACTCCCACCCTGACACTGACCCCACTCCCACCCTGACACTGACCCCATTCCCACCCTGACACTGAACCCACTCCCACCCTGACACTGAACCCACTCTCATCCTGACACTGAACCCACTCCCACCCTGACACTGACCCACACCCACCCTGACACTGAACCCACTCCCACCCTGACACTGAACCCACTCCCACCCTGACACTGAACCCACTCCCACCCTGACACTGACCCACACCCACCCTGACACTGAACTCACTCACACCCTGACACTGAACCCACTCCCACCCTGACACTGAACCCACTCCCACTCTGACACTGAACCCACTCCCACCCTGACACTGACTCACTCCCACCCTGACACTGCCTCACTCCCACCCTGACACTGAACCCACTCCCACCCTGACACTGACTCACTCCCACCCTGACACTGAACCCACTCCCACTCTGACACTGAACCCACTCCCACCCTGACACTGACCCCACTCCCACCCTGACACTGAACCCACTCCCACCCTGACACTGAACTCACTCCCACCCTGACACTGACCCACTCCCACCCTGAGACTGAACCCACTCCCACCCTGACACTGAACCCACTGCCACCCTGACACTGAACCCACTCCCACCCTGACACTGAACTCACTCCCACCCTGACACTGACCCACTCCCACCCTGACACTGAACCCACTCCCACCTTGACACTGAACCCACTCCCACCCTGACACTGAACCCACTCCCACCCTGACACTGACCCACTCCCACCCTGACACTGAACCCACTGCCACCCTGACACTGACCCACTCCCACCCTGACACTGAACCCACTCCCACCCTGACACTGAACCCACTCCCACCCTGACACTGAACCCACTCCCACCCTGACACTGAACCCACTCCCACCCTGACACTGAACCCACTCCCACCCTGACACTGAACCCACTGCCACCCTGACACTGAACCCATCCCCACCCTGACACTGAACCCACTCCCACCCTGACACTGAACCCACTCCCACCCTGACACTGAACCCACTGCCACCCTGACACTGAACCCACTCTCATCCTGACACTGAACCCATCCCCACCCTGACACTGACCCACACCCACCCTGACACTGAACCCACTCCCACGCTGACACTGAACCCACTGCCACCCTGACACTGAACCCACTGCCACCCTGACACTGAACCCACTGCCACCCTGACACTGAACCCACTCCCACCCTGACACTGAACCCACTGCCACCCTGACACTGAACCCACTGCCACCCTAACACTGAACCCACTCCCACCCTGACACTGAACCCACTCCCACCCTGACACTGAACCCACTCCCACCCTGACACTGAACGCACTCCCACCCTGACACTGAACCCACTCCCACCCTGACACTGAACCCACTCCCACCCTGACACTGAACCCACTCCCACCCTGACACTGAACCCACTCCCACCCTGACACTGAACCCACTCCCACCCTGACACTGAACCCACTCCCACCCTGACACTGAACCCACTGCCACCCTGACACTGAACCCACTCCCACCCTGACACTGACCCCACTCCCACCCTGACACTGAACCCACTGCCACCCTGACACTGAACCCACTCCCACCCTGACACTGAACCACACCCACCCTGACACTGAACCCACTCCCACCCTGACACTGAACCCACTCCCACCCTGACACTGAACCCACTCCCACCCTGACACTGAACCCACTCCCACCCTGACACTGAACCCACTCCCACCCAGACACTGAACCCACTCCCACCCTGACACTGAACCCACTGCCACCCTGACACTGAACCCATCCCCACCCTGACACTGAACCCATCCCCACCCTGACACTGAACCCACTCCCACCCTGACACTGAACCCACTCCCACCCTGACACTGAACCAATCCCACCCTGACACTGAACCCACTCCCACCCTGACACTGAACCCACTCCCACCCTGACACTGAACCCACACCCACCCTGACACTGAACCCACTCCCACCCTGACACTGACCCCACTCCCACCCTGACACTGACCCACACCCACCCTGACACTGAACCCACTCCCACACTGACACTGACCCACTCCCACCCTGACACTGACCTCACTCCCACCCTGACACTGACCCCACTCCCACCCTGACACTGAACCCACTCCCACCCTGACACTGACCCCACTCCCACCCTGACACTGACCCACTCCCACCCTGACACTGCACCCACTCCCACACTGACACTGAACCCACTCCCACCCTGACACTGAACCCACTCCCACCCTGACACTGACCCCACTCCCACCCTGACACTGAACCCACTCCCACCCTGACACTGAACCCATTCCCACCCTGACACTGAACCCATTCCCACCCTGACACTGAACCCATTCCCACCCTGACACTGACCCACTCCCACCCTGACCCCATTCCCACCCTGACACTGACCCCACTCCCACCCTGACACTGAACCCACTCCCACCCTGACACTGACCCCACTCCCACCCTGACACTGAACCCACTCCCACCCTGACACTGACCCCATTCCCACCCTGACACTGACCCCACTCCCACCCTGACACTGAACCCATCCCCACCCTGACACTGAACCCACTCCCACCCCGACACTGAACCCACTCCCACCCTGACACTGAACCCACTCCCACCCTGACACTGACCCACTGCCACCCTGACACTGAACCCACTGCCACCCTGACACTGAACCCACTCCCACCCTGACACTGAACCCACTCCCACCCTGACACTGAACCCACTCCCACCCTGACACTGAACCCACTCCCACCCTGACACTGACCCCACTCCCACCCTGACACTGAACCCACTCCCACCCTGACACTGAACCCACTCCCACCCTGACACTGACCCCACTCCCACCCTGACACTGAACCCACTCCCACCCTGACACTGAACCCACTCCCACCCTGACACTGAACCCACACCCACCCTGACACTGACCCACTCCCACCCTGACACTGACTCACTCCCAACCTGACACTGAACCCACTCCCACCCTGACACTGAACCCATCCCCACCCTGACACTGAACCCACTCCCACCCTGACACTGAACCCACTCCCACCCTGACACTGAACCCACTCCCACCTTGACACTGAACCCACTCCCACCCTGACACTGAACCCATTCCCACCCTGACACTGAACCCACTCCCACCCTGACACTGAACCCATTCCCACCCTGACACTGAACCCATTCCCACCCTGACACTGAACCCACTCCCACCCTGACACTGACCCCACTCCCACCCTGACCCCATTCCTACCCTGACACTGACCTCACTGCCACCCTGACACTGACCCCACTCCCACCCTGACACTGACCCCACTCCCACCCTGACACTGACCCCATTCCCACCCTGACACTGAACCCACTCCCACCCTGACACTGAACCCACTCTCATCCTGACACTGAACCCACTCCCACCCTGACACTGACCCACACCCACCCTGACACTGAACCCACTCCCACCCTGACACTGAACCCACTCCCACCCTGACACTGAACCCACTCCCACCCTGACACTGACCCACACCCACCCTGACACTGAACTCACTCACACCCTGACACTGAACCCACTCCCACCCTGACACTGAACCCACTCCCACTCTGACACTGAACCCACTCCCACCCTGACACTGAACCCACTCCCACCCTGACACTGAACCCACTCCCACCCTGACACTGAACCCACTCCCACTCTGACACTGAACCCACTCCCACCCTGACACTGAACCCACTCCCACCCTGACACTGAACCCACTCCCACCCTGACACTGACCCACACCCACCCTGACACTGAACTCACTCACACCCTGACACTGAACCCACTCCCACCCTGACACTGAACCCACTCCCACCCTGACACTGAACCCACACCCACCCTGACACTGACCCCACTCCCACCCTGATACTGAACTCACTCCCACCCTGACACTGACCCACTCCCACCCTGAGACTGAACCCACTCCCACCCTGACACTGAACCCACTGCCACCCTGACACTGAACCCACTCCCACCCTGACACTGAACTCACTCCCACCCTGACACTGACCCACTCCCACCCTGACACTGAACCCACTCCCACCCTGACACTGAACCCACTGCCACCCTGACACTGAACCCATCCCCACCCTGACACTGAACCCACTCCCACCCTGACACTGAACCCACTCCCACCCTGACACTGAACCCACTCCCACCCTGACACTGAACCCACTGCCACCCTGACACTGAACCCACTCCCACCCTGACACTGAACCCACTCCCACCCTGACACTGAACCCACTGCCACCCAGACACTGAACCCATCCCCACCCTGACACTGAACCCACTCCCACCCCGACACTGAACCCACTCCCACCCCGACACTAAACCCACTCCCACCCTGACACTGACCCACTCCCACCCTGACACTGACCCACTCCCACCCTGACACTGAACCCACTCCCACCCTGACACTGAACCCACTCCCACCCTGACACTGAACCCACTCCCACCCTGACACTGACCCACTCCCACCCTGACACTGACCCACTCCCACCCTGACACTGAACCCACTCCCACCCTGACACTGAACCCACTCCCACCCTGACACTGACCCACTCCCACCCTGTCACTGACCCACTCCCACCCTGACACTGAACCCACTCCCACCCTGACACTGAACCCACTCCCACCCTGACACTGAACCCATTCCCACTCTGACACTGACCCACTCCCACACTGACACTGAACCCACTGCCACCCTGACACTGAACCCACTCCCACCCTGACACTGAACCCACTCCCACCCTGACACTGAACCCACTGCCACCCTGACACTGAACCCACTCCCACCCTGACACTGAACCCACTCCCACCCTGACACTGAACCCACTCCCACCCTGACACTGAACCCACTCCCACCCTGACACTGAACCCACTCCCACCCTGACACTGAACCCACTCCCACCTTGACACTGAACCCACTGCCACCCTGACACTGAACCCACTCCCACCCTGACACTGAACCCACTCCCACCCTGACACTGAACCCACTCCCACCCTGACACTGAACCCACTCCCACCCTGACACTGAACCCACTCCCACCCTGACACTGAACCCACTCCCACCCTGACACTGAACCCACTCCCACCCTGACACTGAACCCACTCCCACCCTGACACTGAACCCACTCCCACCCTGAGACTGAACCCACTCCCACCCTGACACTGACCCACTCCCACCCTGACACTGAACCCACTCCCACCCTGACACTGAACCCACTCCCACCCTGACACTGAACCCACTCCCACCCTGACACTGACCCACTCCCACCCTGACACTGAACCCACTCCCACCCTGATACTGAACCCACTCTCATCCTGACACTGAACCCATCCCCACCCTGACACTGACCCACACCCACCCTGACACTGAACCCACTCCCACCCTGATACTGAACCCACTCTCATCCTGACACTGAACCCACTCCCACCCTGACACTGAACCCACTCTCATCCTGACACTGAACCCATCCCCACCCTGACACTGACCCACACCCACCCTGACACTGACCCACTGCCACCCTGACACTGAACCCACTCCCACCCTGACACTGAACCCACTGCCACCCTGACACTGAACCCACTGCCACCCTGACACTGAACCCACTGCCACCCTGACACTGAACCCACTGCCACCCTGACACTGAACCCACTGCCACCCTGACACTGAACCCACTCCCACCCTGACACTGAACCCACTCCCACCCTGACACTGAACGCACTCCCACCCTGACACTGAACCCACTCCCACCCTGACACTGAACCCACTCCCACCCTGACACTGAACCCACTCCCACCCTGACACTGAACCCACTCCCACCCTGACACTGAACCCACTCCCACCCTGACACTGAACCCACTGCCACCCTGACACTGAACCCACTGCCACCCTGACACTGAACCCACTCCCACCCTGACACTGACCCCACTCCCACCCTGACACTGAACCACACCCACCCTGACACTGAACCCACTCCCACCCTGACACTGAACCCACTGCCACCTTGACACTGAACCCACTCCCACCCTGACACTGAACCCACTCCCACCCAGACACTGAACCCACTCCCACCCTGACACTGAACCCACTGCCACCCTGACACTGAACCCATCCCCACCCTGACACTGAACCCACTCCCACCCTGACACTGAACCCACTCCCACCCTGACACTGAACCCACTGCCACCCTGACACTGAACCCATCCCCACCCTGACACTGAACCCACTCCCACCCTGACACTGAACCCACTCCCACCCTGACACTGAACCCATTCCCACCCTGACACTGAACCCATTCCCACCCTGACACTGAACCCACTCCCACCCTGACACTGACCCCACTCCCACCCTGACCCCATTCCTACCCTGACACTGACCTCACTGCCACCCTGACACTGACCCCACTCCCACCCTGACACTGACCCCACTCCCACCCTGACACTGACCCCATTCCCACCCTGACACTGAACCCACTCCCACCCTGACACTGAACCCACTCTCATCCTGACACTGAACCCACTCCCACCCTGACACTGACCCACACCCACCCTGACACTGAACCCACTCCCACCCTGACACTGAACCCACTCCCACCCTGACACTGAACCCACTCCCACCCTGACACTGACCCACACCCACCCTGACACTGAACTCACTCACACCCTGACACTGAACCCACTCCCACCCTGACACTGAACCCACTCCCACTCTGACACTGAACCCACTCCCACCCTGACACTGACTCACTCCCACCCTGACACTGCCTCACTCCCACCCTGACACTGAACCCACTCCCACCCTGACACTGACTCACTCCCACCCTGACACTGAACCCACTCCCACTCTGACACTGAACCCACTCCCACCCTGACACTGACCCCACTCCCACCCTGACACTGAACCCACTCCCACCCTGACACTGAACTCACTCCCACCCTGACACTGACCCACTCCCACCCTGAGACTGAACCCACTCCCACCCTGACACTGAACCCACTGCCACCCTGACACTGAACCCACTCCCACCCTGACACTGAACTCACTCCCACCCTGACACTGACCCACTCCCACCCTGACACTGAACCCACTCCCACCTTGACACTGAACCCACTCCCACCCTGACACTGAACCCACTCCCACCCTGACACTGACCCACTCCCACCCTGACACTGAACCCACTGCCACCCTGACACTGACCCACTCCCACCCTGACACTGAACCCACTCCCACCCTGACACTGAACCCACTCCCACCCTGACACTGAACCCACTCCCACCCTGACACTGAACCCACTCCCACCCTGACACTGAACCCACTCCCACCCTGACACTGAACCCACTGCCACCCTGACACTGAACCCATCCCCACCCTGACACTGAACCCACTCCCACCCTGACACTGAACCCACTCCCACCCTGACACTGAACCCACTCCCACCCTGACACTGAACCCACTGCCACCCTGACACTGAACCCACTGCCACCCTGACACTGAACCCACTCCCACCCTGACACTGAACCCACTCCCACCCTGACACTGAACCCACTGCCACCCTGACACTGAACCCACTGCCACCCTGACACTGAACCCACTGCCACCCTGACACTGAACCCACTCCCACCCTGACACTGAACCCACTCCCACCCTGACACTGAACCCACTCCCACCCTGACACTGAACCCACTCCCACCCTGACACTGAACCCACTCCCACCCTGACACTGAACCCACTGCCACCCAGACACTGAACCCACTCCCACCCTGACACTGAACCCACTCCCACCCTGACACTGAACCCACTCCCACCCTGACACTGACTCACTCCCACCCTGACACTGAACCCACTCCCACCCTGACACTGAACCCACTGCCACCCTGACACTGAACCCACTCCCACCCTGACACTGAACCCACTGCCACCCTGACACTGAACCCACTCCCACCCTGACACTGAACCCACTCCCACCCTGACACTGAACCCATCCCCACTCTGACACTGAACCCACTGCCACCCAGACACTGAACCCATCCCCACCCTGACACTGAACCCACTCCCACCCCGACACTGAACCCACTCCCACCCCGACACTGAACCCACTCCCACCCCGACACTAAACCCACTCCCACCCTGACACTGACCCACTCCCACCCTGACACTGACCCACTCCCACCCTGACACTGAACCCACTCCCACCCTGACACTGAACCCACTCCCACCCTGACACTGACCCACTCCCACCCTGACACTGACCCACTCCCACCCTGACACTGAACCCACTCCCACCCTGACACTGAACCCACTCCCACCCTGACACTGACCCACTCCCACCCTGTCACTGACCCACTCCCACCCTGACACTGAACCCACTCCCACCCTGACACTGAACCCACTCCCACCCTGACACTGAACCCATTCCCACTCTGACACTGACCCACTCCCACACTGACACTGAACCCACTCCCACCCTGACACTGAACCCACTCCCACCCTGACACTGAACCCACTCCCACCCTGACACTGAACCCATTCCCACTCTGACACTGACCCACTCCCACCCTGACACTGAACCCACTGCCACCCTGACACTGAACCCACTGCCACCCTGAGACTGAACCCACTCCCACCCTGACACTGAACCCACTCCCACCCTGACACTGAACCCACTCCCACCCTGACACTGAACCCACTCCCACCTTGACACTGAACCCACTCCCACCCTGACACTGAACCCACTCCCACCCTGACACTGAACCCACTCCCACCCTGACACTGAACCCACTCCCACCCTGACACTGAACCCACTCCCACCCTGACACTGAACCCACTCCCACCCTGACACTGAACCCACTCCCACCCTGACACTGAACCCACTCCCACCCTGACACTGAACCCACTCCCACCCTGAGACTGAACCCACTCCCACCCTGACACTGAACCCACTCCCACCCCGACACTGACCCACTCCCACCCTGACACTGAACCCACTCCCACCCTGACACTGAACCCACTCCCACCCTGACACTGAACCCACTCCCACCCTGACACTGAACCCACTCCCACCCTGACACTGACCCACTCCCACCCTGACACTGACCCCACTCCCACCCTGACACTGAGCCCACTCCCACGCTGACACTGACCCCACTCCCACCCAGACACTGACCCACTGCCACCCTGACACTGACCCACACCCACCCTGACACTGAACCCACTCCCACCCTGACACTGTACCCACTGCCACCCTGACACTGAACCCACTGCCACCCTGACACTGAACCCACTCCCACCCTGACACTGTACCCACTGCCACCCTGACACTGAACCCACTCCCACCCTGACACTGACCCACACCCACCCTGACACTGAACCCACTGCCACCCTGACACTGAACCCACTCCCACCCTGACACTGAACCCACTCCCACCCTGACACTGAACCCACTCCCACCCTGACACTGAACCCACTCCCACCCTGACACTGACCCACTCCCACCCTGACACTGAACCCACTCCCACCCTGACACTGAACCCACTCCCACCCTGACACTGAACCCACTCCCACCCTGACACTGAACCCACTCCCACCCTGACACTGAACCCACTCCCACCCTGACACTGAACCCACTCCCACCCTGACACTGAACCCACTGCCACCCAGACACTGAACCCATCCCCACCCTGACACTGAACCCACTCCCACCCCGACACTGAACCCACTCCCACCCCGACACTGAACCCACTCCCACCCCGACACTAAACCCACTCCCACCCTGACACTGACCCACTCCCACCCTGACACTGACCCACTCCCACCCTGACACTGAACCCACTCCCACCCTGACACTGAACCCACTCCCACCCTGACACTGACCCACTCCCACCCTGACACTGACCCACTCCCACCCTGACACTGAACCCACTCCCACCCTGACACTGAACCCACTCCCACCCTGACACTGACCCACTCCCACCCTGTCACTGACCCACTCCCACCCTGACACTGAACCCACTCCCACCCTGACACTGAACCCACTCCCACCCTGACACTGAACCCATTCCCACTCTGACACTGACCCACTCCCACACTGACACTGAACCCACTCCCACCCTGACACTGAACCCACTCCCACCCTGACACTGAACCCACTCCCACCCTGACACTGAACCCACTCCCACCCTGACACTGAACCCACTCCCACCCTGACACTGACCCACACCTACCCTGACACAGACCCACTCCCACCCTGACACTGACCCACACCCACCCTGATACTGAACCCACTCCCACCCTGACACTGAACCCACTCCCACCCTGACACTGAACCCACTCCCACCCTGACACTGAACCCACTCCCACCCTGACACTGAACCCACTCCCACCCTGACACTGAACCCACTGCCACCCTGACACTGAACCCACTCCCACCCTGACACTGAAGCCATTCCCACCCTGACACTGACCCCCTTAGCTGAGGCCCATTGTGGTGTTTGCAGTCGCTCCATGTTCATTTTTCCCTTTTTGCTGCACGGATCCATTACAATGTTGTCTGGAAGCCCCAAACCTCTGCAATGCTGAGACAAGATGCGTAACTGTGTACCCAAAAATGGATGGTCCTGAATTTCTGTTCCTATCGCTACGACTTTCCGGCTGTGCCCGCTCTCAGGATCTCATGGTCCTGCTGAAAGTCAATGGACTCGTGGCTGGGCCGCTGCATTCCCCCCACCCACCCTGACTCTCAAATGGGTCCCACCACTCAGGGGCCAGAAAATCCCACCCTGTGGCCAGAATTTTGCGGCTGATCGTACCTCCCCGCCTCTGTTAGTGAGGACGGAGAACTTGGCGCTCAGTGTTCACTGAAGCAGGACGGGTGAGTCCCGGCTGCGGTGAGGTTGGAGAACCCGACCCATTGTCCCTTCCTGAAGTTTAGCTGCGATGAATGGACAGGCCACAAGGCGGCAGCACCTCAATATAACTCACCTCTGGTGATTGAAGGGAATTCTTCACAATAAGACATTTTAAGTGACATATTCTACAAGGTTATGATGGAATTTAACCTCACCTTCTTTCTTTACTTTATCTTTCAAGTGAAAGATTTAAAAGAGCGCACAATAATGTTCCACGTATTACTAATTTAAGTTTTTAACATTTATTCTCAGGATATTTCTGTCACTGGAAAGGCTACTGCTCTGCCCTAAGTGCCCTTGAGAAAGTGGTGGTGGGCCTCCTTCATGCACCATGGCAGCAGATTTGGTTTACAACAGAGTAGAGTCGACCAAATTGGTGTGGGCCTGGAGTCACATATCGACCTGACTGGGTCGGGATGGCTAGGCATCGGTGAGGCCACACCCGGAGTATTGTGTGCAGTTTTGGTGTCCTTATCTGAGGAAGGATTTCTTTGCTATAGGGGGAGTGCAGCGAAGGTTTATCAGGCTGATCCCTGGGATGGTAGGCCTGTCTTATGAGGAGAGACTTAGTCACTTAGGATTGTATTCATTGGAGTTTAGAAGAGTGAGAGAGGATCTCATGGGAACTTTCAAGTTCTAACAGGGTTAGACAGGGTAGGCTCAGAAAGAATGTCCCTGATGGTGGCAGAGTCCAGAATTAGGCCTCATAGTTTGAGGATAAGGGGTAAATGTTTTAGGATTGAGGTGAGGAGAAATTTCTTCACCCAGAGAGTGGTGAATAAAGAACAAAGAACAAAGAACAGTACAGCACAGGAAACAGGCCCTTCGGCCCTCCAAGCCTGTGCCGCTCCTTGGTCCAACTAGACCAATCGTTTGTATCCCTCCATTCCCAGGCTGCTCATGTGACTATCCAGGTAAGTCTTAAACAATGTCAGCGTGCCTGCCTCAACCACCCTACTTGGCAGCGCATTCCAGGCCCCCACCACCCTCTGTGTAAAAAACGTCCCTCTGATGTCTGAGTTATACTTCGCCCCTCTCAGCTTGAGCCCGTGACCCCTCGTGATCGTCACCTCCGACCTGGGAAAAAGCTTCCCACTGTTCACCCTATCTATACCCTTCATAATCTTGTATACCTCTATTAGATCTCCCCTCATTCTCCGTCTTTCCAAGGAGAACAACCTCAGTCTACCCAATATCTCCTCATAGCTAAGACCCTCCATACCAGGCAACATCCTGGTAAACCTTCTCTGCACTCTCTCCAATGCCTCCACGTCCTTCTGGTAGTGCGGCGACCAGAACTGGACGCAGTACTCCAAATGTGGCCTAACCAGCGTTCTATACAGCTGCATCATCAGACTCCAGCTTTTATACTCTATACCCCGTCCTATAAAGGCAAGCATACCATATGCCTTCTTCACCACCTTCTCCACCTGTGTTGCCACCTTCAAGGATTTGTGGACTTGCACACCTAGGTCCTCTGTGTTTCTATACTCCTGATGACTCTGCCATTTATTGTATAACTCCTCCCTACATTATTTCTTCCAAAATGCATCACTTCGCATTTATCCGGATTAAATTCCATCTGCCACCTCTCCGCCCAATTTTCCAGCCTATCTATATCCTGCTGTATTGCCCGACAATGCTCTTCGCTATCCGCAATTCCAGCCATCTTCGTGTCATCCGCAAACTTGCTGATTACACCAGTTACACCTTCTTCCAAATCATTTATATATATCACAAATATATGTGTGGAATTCACTACCACAGAAAGTAGTTGAGGTCAAAACGTTGTCTGATTTCAAGAAGACATTAGATATAGCTCTTGTGACTAAAGGGATTAGGGATATGGGGGGAAAGCGGGATCAGGATATTGAATTCGATAATCAGCCATGACCAAAATGAATGGTGGAGCAGGCTCAAAGGGTCGAATGGCCTCCTCCTGCTTCTAGTTTCTATTCCCTTCCTTGAATGTGAGTGAATCTGTTGGGTTTTCACAACAGTCTCATAGGAGCAGGAATAGGCCCTTCAGCCCTCTGATTCTGTATCACCATTCAATACAATCCTGCTTAATTCCTGCTTCAACTCCACACTTCCCCCCATATCTTTTCACAGTCACTTTTACTAACACCGGCCTTTTATGTCCAGGTTTTTCTTAAAACTGGCTAAAAATCTCACACTGCCACGTGGAATTTGCGGTTCTGCTCTCGGGATTATCAGTCCAGTAGCAAAAGATTGTCCTTCTTGAATTGTGTTGAAGGAGAACAGTATTTGGATAAATGGCATCTGCAAAAATCTTCAGAAGCTTCGGTTCAAGCTTGCAACTGTATTGGAATCTTACTCTCCACACTGAGCTGTGGGGTTAGAGCAGATGATCGACATCTGAAGTGACGGAATGCCTGACGCTAACCCTGCCCTTTGGCTGTCGATTTGAACCTGAGTAAATTCCAGCACAGTAAGAAGTCTCACAACACCAGGTTAAAGTCCAACAGGTTTATTTGGTAGCGAATACCATAAGCTTTCGGAGCACTGCTCCTTCGTCAGATGGAGTGGATATCTGTTCTCAAACAGTGCAAACAGACACAGAAATCAAATTACAGAATACTGATTAGAATGCAAATCTCTACAGCCAGCCAGGTCTTAAATGTACAGACAATGTGGGTGGAGGGAGCATTCAACACAGGTTAAAGAGATGTGTATTGTCTCGTAAATTCCAGCGCGCCAGCACACACCAACTCCCACGTCTTGTGGCTGCATTTGGTACTTTTCTCTGGAAGGTCACACTGTCTGTCGGGGGTTGCTCGCTAAGGTTTTGGGCCAGTGTTGAGACCCTCTGCTGGGGGGCGGCAGGGGGGGTGGGGGCACACCAGACTCATCTCTGCCCCACTTTCAAGGAGCTGACATAACTCAATCACAAAAACCCGGCCCACAGTGTTTCCGAAACCCGTTAGGCTTTGGGGCATTGATAAATCAGATGAAGACCTGGGTCAGCGTGGGATCCTTTGTGTGGGTTTGCTTCAGTTTAAAAGACTTCATTTTAAGATATTTCTGCCTGTGTGACTAACCATGCCAAGCTTTAAAGCTAACTTGGCCACATTTTAAAACTCAGCGAGGAATTCTGGGATGAGCTTAGAAATTGACTGCATTCTTTCAAAATACAATGTCAGCAGAAATGATGCCGAACAAAGTTTTTCACGGCCACACAGCTGCCAATTGTTTATGTAAGTTGGAGACTATGGGGGCGATTCTCCCATCGCGACCCTCAGATTTTCTGGTGGGTTCGGTCGGGGGAATTGTGTGTTGGTCATTTTGCTGGATTCGCGCATGCGCGTCTCCCAGAGCCAGGGAACAGTCGCAGTCGGGACCGCGCTGGAAACCGGCGGGAAGAGAGGTAAGTGATTTAAATCTATTTTTAATGTATTTTAAATCTATCTTACGTGTGGTTATCAGGCCAGGCCTGGAACTTGCTGGGCTCGATAGCATCTCCCACCCCGCCAGGAGTACTTCACTCCGGCGGGGTTTAGAGTAGCTCCCCACGTTTGGGTAACTTGCAGGAGACCCCGCAGGAGTGAAGGGGGGGGCAATCACGACCCCCCCAGGGGGTTGGGCGGTGGGGGGTGGTGCCCCCTGGGCATAAGGCACTGTGGCAGTGCCATCTTGTGCCCAAGAGGCAAAGTTCCCATGCCCAGGGGGCACCTTGGCACTGGGCAGTGCCAAGGGGCTGGGGCCTATTGTGGGCGGGGGCTCAGGGGCGATCGGTGGGGATGGGGGGTGGTCCCGCTGCCACTGCATTGCAATCGGTCTGGGCTAGAGGGAGGCCAGCAATTGGGGCAGGCTGGGGGGGGTGCTGCTCTGCGGGGGGGGGAGGGGTCTCTGCCTCCTGTGGGGGTGTTCTGCCTCCGGGGGAGGAGGGGTTAGTCTGGTGGGGTGGATCAGCGGGGGGTAGGGGGGGAGCCTGCTGTGGTGGGGGGGGGGGATTGGAGGATCGCCACTGCGGGGCAGGGGGATGTGGGCTGGACATCAGGGCACTCTGAGACGGTGGGGTAGGGGGGTCAGGCCTGGCCCGGGAATTGTTGTGGGGGCCTCGATCGGGTCATGGTGGGGGGGGGGGGGGGCGGGGGCTGGAGGGGCAGCACTGGGGGGTCCCGGGCTGACCAGTGATCGAGCTGGCCAGCAAACGGGGAGACTGACAGATCAGGGCCACTGCGCATGTGCAGAGTTCTGGATGTGGTAAACCACTGTTAGCTTATTGCCTGTGTGTGTGTGACATGTCTGGGCTTGCCCCTGCCGGCCCTGCCTGAGACTCCTCCCCCCCTCGTCCAGGTATAAAGGTGACTGCTCCCAACCCCCCTGCCTCAGTCGCCGGACCAGTTCATCGGCATGGGTGTGCTCCAAGTCTTTTGCGAATAAAAGCCTATTTGTTCTTGCATACAAACTAGTCTTTGCTTGATTGATAGTGCATCAATTTTATTCGCAAAATGTTTTGGGCTGGAGCAGATACTAAAACCCGATAGATTAGAATTGGATCCTCAAGCCGTAGGAGCCTCTAACAGCTTCGATCACTGGCTGTGATGTTTCGAAACTTTCCTCACCGCCTCCTCCTCCGTCGTCCGGACCGAAACCGACAAGCTACCCGTGCTCCACGCCCGGGTAAGCGATCAAGTATTCTCGGTGATTAGAGATGCTGAAACTTACGAGGATGCGATCGAACTTTTAAAAGGCCAGTACAACAAACAGACTAATATAATCTATGCCAGACATCTTCTGGCTATTTGCAGACAACAGCCAGGAGAATTGGGTGATCAATTCCTGCGTGCGTTGCGAGCACTTGGCAGGGCCTGCAACTGCAAGGCCGTAACAGCCGCCCAAAACACTGAGGACTTCATCAGAGATGCCTATGTCACGGGTATCGGGTCAAACTATATCCGGGAACGACTGCTGGAACAGGGTGGGCTGGATCTACAAAAGACTGTCGCGCTTGCCGACTCGTTAGAGGTGGCCTTCCGTAATCTCGAGGCCTACATCCCTGACCACGGGGGCGCATCGTGGACGCCACAGTCACCGCCACCTCTGTACTCGGGAGGGCCACAGGCCTACGCCACGCCACGTCCCACCAATGACCCGACCGCTGCGGCAGTCTCTGGAGGCCCGAAGTGCTACTTCTGCGGAATGGGGAAGCACCCCCAACAACGCTGCCCGGCGAAGGATGCGATCTGCTCCGGGTGTGGAAAGAAGGGCCATTATGCGAAGGTATGCAGGGCGAAGTCGACCTCCAAGCCCAGTAGCACCGCGTGCGACCCGCGGGGGCCGCCATCTTGGGCACCGGTAGCCGCGTGTGAGCCGTGCGGGCCGCCATCTTGGACGCCTTCAGCCGCGTGTGAGCCGTGTGGGCCGCCATCTTGGAGGCCATCAGCTGCGTCACAAAATCCAACGGTGGCTTCGGTTACGCTGGATCAATCCAGGCCTCACCAACTCGCCAGGTCCATGATGGACATCGAGGTAAACGGTCGCATTACAAACTGTTTATTTGACTGTGGGAGTACAGAGAGCTTTATTCACCCTAACACAGTGAGTCGCTGCGCCCTTTCAGTACTGCCAGTGAAGCAAACGATCTCCATGGCTTCAAAGTCCCACTCGATGGATGTCCTCGGGTACTGCGTGGCGACCCTGACTGTACTGGGCACAGTGTACAAAAATTTCAGGCTCCTTGTGCTGCCACAACTCTGCGCTGCCGTACTCCTGGGGCTAGATTTCCTGAGTCACCTTAAGAGCGTCACCATGGAGTATAATGGGCCTTTTCCCCCGCTCTCTGTTTGCAATCACCAGTTCTTAGATCGCCCACCGTGCACCACCTGCAGCCTCTCGACCCTTAAAGTCACCCCTCCCTCACTGTTTGAAAATCTCACCCCCGACTGCAAGCCCATCGCCACCAAGAGCAGACGGTACAGTGCTGGAGACAGGGCTTTTATCAGGTCCGAAGTACAACAGCTCCTAGGGGAGGGGATCATTGAGGCCAGTACCAGCCCCTGGAGAGCCCAAGTAATAGTTGTTAAGACTGGGGAGAAACATCGCATGGTCATTGACTACAGTCAGACCATGAACTGCTACACACAGCTGGACGCGTACCCCCTCCCCCGCATATCTGACATGGTTAATCAGATTGCGCAATATCGGGTGTTCTCTACCATCGACTTAAAATCTGCATACCACCAGCTCCCTATCCGCCCGGAGGACCGCCAATATACTGCCTTCGAGGCGGATGGCCACCTCTATCACTTCCTTAGGGTCCCCTTCGGTGTCACCAACGGGGTCTCGGTTTTCCAGCGTGAGATGGACCGAATGGTAGACCAGAACGGGCTGTGGGCCACCTTCCCGTACCTGGATAACGTCACCATCTGCGGCAATGATCAGCAGGACCACGACGCCAACCTCCACAAATTCCTCCACACCGCCACACTCCTAAATCTGACCTATAATAAGAAGTGCATATTCCGCACACGCCGCCTCGCCATCCTTGGTTGTGTTGTGGAAAATGGGGTCATCGGGCCCGATCCCGACCGTATGCGTCCCCTCCTGGAACTTCCCCTCCCCACCAGCCTCAAAGCACCAAGGAGATGCCTGGGCTTCTTCTCGTATTACGCCCAGTGGGTCCCCAATTATGCGGATAAAGCCCGTCTGCTCATCAAATCCACCTCTTTTCCCCTGACGGCAGAGGCCCGCCTGGCCTTCAACCGCATCAAAGCAGACATCGCGAAGGCCACGATGGACGCTGTAGACGAATCCATTCCGTTCCAGGCGGAGAGCGATGCGTCTGACTTTGCCCTAGTAGCCACCCTTAACCAGGCGGGCAGACCCGAGGCCTTCGTCTCACGAACCCTCCAAGGCCCTGAAATTCGACACTCCTCTGTCGAGAAGGAGGCCCAAGCCATAGTGGAAGCCATACGGCACTGGCGCCACTACTTAGCTGGTAAACAATTCACCCTACTCATGGACCAACGGTCAGTTGCATTCATGTTTAACAACACGCAGCAGGGCAAGATCAAAAATGATAAACTATTGAGGTGGAGAATTGAGCTTTCCACCTACAATTATGACATCTTATACTGGCCCGGGAAGCTCAATGAGCCCCCAGACGCCCTGTCCTGGGGGATATGTGCCAGCGCACAAATAGACCAATTGCAGGCTCTCCACAATGACCTCTGCCACCCGGGGGTCACCAGGTTTTTTCACTTCATTAAAGCCCGTAACCTGCCCCATTCCATTGAGGAAATCAGGTCTGTAACCAGACACTGCCAGGTCTGCGCAGAATGCAAGCCACACTTCTATCAGCCAGACATAGCACACCTCATAAAGGCCACCCGCCCTTTCGAATGCCTAAGCGTCGACTTCAAAGGCCTCCTCCCCTCTTCTGACCGCAACATATACTTCCTCAACATCATTGACGAATATTCACGTTTCCCCTTTGCTATTCCCTGCCCGGATATGACCTCGGCCACGGTCGTCAGGGCCCTGCACAGCCTCTTCACCCTGTTCGGTTTCCCTAGCTATATCCATAGCGACCGGGGATCCTCCTTTATGAGTGATGAGCAGCGACAGTACCTGCTCTCCAAAGGCATAGCCTCGAGTAGGACCACCAGCTACAACCCCAGGGGGAACGGACAGGTAGAGAGGGAGAACGCGACAGTCTGGAAGGCCGTTTTACTAGCTCTGAGGTCTAAAGGTCTTCCAGTTTCCCGCTGGCAAGAGGTCCTCCCTGATGCACTACACTTGATTAGATCACTCCTTTGCATAGCTACCAATGCTACTCCTCACGAAAGGACGTTTGTTTTCCCCAGGAAGTCCTCCTCGGGGACCTCACTACCATCGTGGCTGACGTCCCCAGGCCCTGTCCTGCTCCAGAAGCACGTGAGGATCCATAACTCGGACCCCCTGGTTGAAAAGGTCCAGCTCCTCCATGCCAACCGCCAATACGCCTATGTGGCGTACCCCAACGGGTGGGAGGACACGGTCTCCAATCGAGACCCGGCACCCGCAGGTGCCCCAGGGACCACTACGACCCACAACCCCACACCCCCAACCCCCGTATACAGCGCACCTGAGCCCCAGGAGCCGCCACCACGCACCCGACAATCGGAAGGGGCTACAGAACGACTCGAGCGACTACGGCCTGGCGTCTGAACCAACACCGCGCCCACCGGAACCGACACCACAACCGGCACTACGGCGGTCGCAGCGGCAGATCAAGCCCCCAGAGAGACTAAATTTGTAAATTTGTAATTCTGTAAATATCGTTCCACCCACCTCACCCCCGCCGGACTCTTTTTTAAAAGCGGGGGGTGAATGTGGTAAACCACTGTTAAGCTATTGCTTGTGTGTGTGTGTGACATGCCTGGACATGCCCCTGCCGGCCCTGCCTGAGACTCCACCCGCCCTGGTCCAGGTATAAAGGTGACTGCTCCCAACCCCCCTTGTCTCAGTCCCTGGACCAGTTCATCGGCGTGGGTGTGCTCCAAGTCTTTTGCGAATAAAAGCCTATTTGTTCTTGCATACAAACTAGTCTTTGCTCGATTGATAGTGCATCACTGGAGCTGTCAGATTCTGGCATGAATAGGTGTTCCCCCCGCCCCTTCCCCCCCGCCACCCCCGGGTTTTTAATGAGATTCCAGATTGGGAATGAGATTCCAGAGTGCGGAGATTCAGGTCTGAAGCTGCACTGAGAAAACAGTTCTGGTCTAGACCAGTTTTCCCACCAATTCAGCACCTTTGGGAGAATTGCCCCCAATGTGTGCCTAGATCTTTCAATAACACAGATAAGAATTCACATATTGTAAGTAACAGCTATCTGTTCAGTTTAGGTGAGTCCTGTGCAAGTTTTAGACCAAGTCTGCACAGAGCCTTGCCATGTAGCCAGTCCCCAACTTTCTCTCTCTCTCTGTTTCTAAAGATTTTAATTTTAAACGATGCTCAATAGCAGGAGTTCAACCTCAGACCGGTTCTGCCTACGTCTATTCTGAGAAAAGAACAGAACCCCTACAGTCAGAGAGACCGGGAAAAAGACAGGGGGGTGGGGTGCGATTTTCCAGCCTTGCCATGCCTGCCGCAGATTGTGCTGATCCTGGGAAATTGCCAAATTTGGTTTCGCACCCAGCGCCAAACAGTTTGCAATCGTCCCGGTCCCTTTCTACTGGCACAATCTCACCCAGGAAGGGCCTGAGGCCAATTAGCATATTTAAAGTCGTATTTTGATGAAGATTACACAGGAATCCAATGTAAAATGTCTATAGACAACCTTTAGGGACTGGTCCAGCCTTGTCATAGCTTATCCTGCTGAGCTATCTCTCCTGGTCGCCCATTTTTACAGCAATATTCTCCCTCATCTCCTCCCTCCTGAGATCTTTGGATCATTGATGATGATCTTTGGCTTCATCTTTGGCCTCATTGTTTCACTGCTCCATTTTTCTCATTCTTTTTCTTGACATAATTTTTCATCCTTTTGGTGATTTTTAAAATGCTATTTCAATATTTTCATTATTCTTACTTTTGGCGTTCCATCTTTTGGCACAACACAGAGCACAAAGACATCTTGTTAGAGTGCGGAACAACCTCTTCAAAAATGCAGGGATGACCACAGACTAGCTCAGGAGGTCACCTTGGGCTAGATTGCAGTTCAAGCTACATTCCATACCAAATATCAGAAGTAAATGGACAAATGGTCTCTTGAATTCAATGAGGTAAAATGACCCCCTCCGTCCAACCTGCTGGGTTGATTCGCTGGGCTCTGCTGTAACACATCTTTCATCCCCATGCCCATCTTGCATTAGACTCCATAGGCAATGAAGGTGCCAACGCTGAGGGCGGAATTTTCCTGTCCTGTCCGCCATGGCGGGACAGAAAATTGGACGGACCATGCAAAGGTCCATCGACCTCGGGCGGGAATTTCTGGCCTTGGGGCGAGCGCGGCCAGAAAATCCCGTCCAGAATGTTTGGATTGATGGAAAAGACTGCCCTCACAGAACAGAAGGAAGCCATTTGGCCCATCGTACTCCTGATGGCTCTTTGAAAGCTGTCCAGTTAATCCCATTCCTCTGGTCTTTCCTCCCTGGCCCTACAATTCTTTTACCCTTCAAATATTTTTGATAAAACTCCAGTTAGGCCCCAACAGGAGTATTGCGTCCAGTTCCAATCACCACACTACAGCAAGGAAGACAACACTTCACACCAAGGGGTGAAGAGATTAACCAGAATGGTTCCAGGGATGAGGGATTTTATCTTCAGGTTGGGTTGGAAGGGCTGGGAGTTGTTCTCCTTGGAGCATAGGTGATAGAGGGGTTATTTGATAGCGGTGTACAAGATTATGTCAGCTTTAGATAAGAAGGCAGTTCCCATTAACTGATCATCCAAGAAAGGAGGCAGAGATGGAAGATTTTGGCCAAGAGATAGAGTGGGGGTGGTGGGGGGATGGTGTCTGTGAAGAAGATCTTTTGAACTAAGACCCTTTCAGGCAATGCATTCCAGACCACTGCAACTCATGGCACAAAAGGATTCCTTCCCTCAATTGATTCTTTTACCAATTATCTTAAACCTGTGTCCTCTGTTTTAAGAAAATCCCCCTGCCAGTGGAAACAATTTCACTTTATCATGCTATCAAAAACCTTCCTGATTTTGAACACCTCCATTGAACCTCTCCATAACCTTTTCTGCTCTATGAAGACCAAGCCCAGCTTCCGTGGAGCGATTCGAGAAAATTTACATTCCCCCCCCTGGTTCCCACTTGGATCTCATTTCACTTTTCAAGGTACCAGACTCTAGGTGGGAGCTAATTGCTTGTTAACCGCGGCAGTGTCATGTGACCACTCATGCTCAAAGGTCATTAGCTTATTTGCTATTTGACAAACAAACAAGACAGATCTGATAAATGGGACACGCCCGGATCATCAAAACCCATTCTTTCTCTTTATAAACGGTAACTGATGGAGAACACGTCCTGTTTTTATTTCAAACAGTGTAAATACTCTTTAGGTTTTAGAAGCGGGACCGTGGTTTTCTGAATTTTGGTCATTTGAGTTGTAATAACAGCCATAAATAAAACTTACAAAAATTGAGAGTTAAGTGTTTGCGCATATTGTCTGGAATTTTACCAGCCCGCCTGCCAGGGGAATCGGAGTGGGTGAGGGGCGGACCACGGAAAGGTCCGTTGACCTCAGGCGGGATCTTACGGCTTCGGGACGAGTTCGGTTGTAAAACCGCCCTCTGTGGTTTTCAATGAACACTGTGGTTCAAGCTCTATTTAAATACATTCCAGATTCCTTCATTCTTCACCAATTATACTGGTATGAAAAGCTGTTGGGCAAAATTCTTCTTTTGTTAAGCAGCAAATATAGAAACCAGTGACGTGAATTGCCTGTAACGCTGTCACCTCTTCGAGTCACATTGTCTTGATGGGAGTGATTCCTTTGGTTCTTCATTCACCGAAAGAAAAGCTTTTCAACAAACTTATTTTCCAATGAATCATTGTTCTCTAATGATCGCAGCAATTCTTACTGCTGTAATGTAAAAGCTATTTTATTGCTTTTTATGGTTGCTTGCTAAAGTTCATCATGCCACAGTTAATGGTTGTTCAATGTGTTACGACTATATGACTTATTGCAAGTACAAGTGGAGAAGGGAGCTTTGCCATCAGGATCTGAACAAAGCGGTTGGAGAGAATTATGTTTATGGCTTGTAGCATTTGCCTGTTTTTCTTTCTTTTATTGTCTAAAACAGAGTTTGTTGATGCCCTCATCAAGAAAATTGCCTCAAGGGAGAAATTCTCTGAGAGAATTCTCAGTCAATGGGGACACACATACACACTCAAAGTGTCTTGCCGTGAGCTGTTACTTTTACACTGCATGGGAGCTGAATGCTGCAGTCACTGTGTCACAGAAGTACAGTGCTTTTGACAAAGGCTGTGACCCATTCTAGTGACCTCAGTTGCATTTGTGCAGGAAGTGCTCCCCTTAGCACTGAGGGACATGTAAAGATAACTGAGGGGAACCTCCCTGCTGTTGTTCAAAACAGTACAATGGGATCTTGTATATCTACCTGAGAGGGCAGACAGGGCCATCGTTTAGTGTCTCATCTGCAAGACAACACCTCTAACTGTGCAGCACCCTGATAGCGCAGGAGCATTAGTGCAAGTCTCTGGAGTGGACCAACTCATAACCTCCTAAATTCAGTCAAGAAATCATAGAAACCCTACAGTGCAGAAGGAGGCCATTCGGCCCATCGAGTCTACACCGACCACAATCCCACCCAGGCCCTACCCCCCACATATTTTACCCGCTAATCCCGCTAACCTACACATCTCAGGACTCTAAGGGACAATTTTTAACCTGGCCAATCAACCTAACCCGCACATCTTTGGACTGTGGGAGGAAACCGGAGCACCCGGAGGAAACCCACGCAGACACGAGGAGAATGTGCAAACTCCACACAGACAGTGACCCGAGCCGGGAATCGAACCCAGGACCCTGGCGCTGTGAAGCAGCAGTGCTAACCACTGTGCTACCGTGCCGCAGAGGGCTGTGTGTGAGAGTGTGTGTGTGTGTGTGTGTGTGTATGTGAGAGTAGGTGTGAGAGTGAGTGTGTGTGTGAGTGTGTGCGCGTTTGTGGGTGTGTGAGTGTTTGTGGGTGTGTGTGTGAGTGTGTGAGTGTATGTGTGTGAGAGTGTGTGTGAGTGTGTGTGTGAGAGTGTGTATGAGTGTATGTGAGTGTGTGTGCGTGTGTGAGTGTATGTGAGTGTGTGAGTGTGTGTGAGTGTGTGTATGAGTGTGTGTGAGTGTGTGTGTGAGTGTGTGTGTGAGTATGTGTGAGTGTGTGTGTGTGTGTGTGTGTGTTATTCTGTGTGGAAGAGTTACACACAAGCCACAAAACAACATTTCTCAAAGTCTTAGAATCATAGAAACCCTTCAGTGCAGAAGGAGGCCATTCGGCCCATCGTAAACATTCGCACCCAGGCCCTATCCCCATACTCCCATTTATTTACCCTGCTAGACTCCCTGACCCTAAGGGGAAATTTAGCATGACCAATCAGGCTAACCTGCATATGTTTGGACTGTGGGAGGAAACCGGAGCACCTGAGGAAACCCACGCAGACACGGGGAGAACGTGCAAACTCCACACAGTCACCCGAGGCCGGAATTGAACCCGCATCCCTGGCGCTGTGAGGCAGCAGTGCTAACCACTGTGCCACCCCTGTGGCACTCTGTCCCTCCTCCCCCCCGTGTTGTGAACTGTATCATAATCATCCTGTTTGCCCCTTTTAAACAGTTAATCAGCATATCACAAAATGAAACTTCACAAACATGTTAGAATCTTGGACTGATAACTTTCTGAGGAAACATGAATTATTTTGGCGCTTTGTGATAACACAATAACCTTTGGAAGGAGAATCGTGTGTTTACTTTGTCCTTTGCAGTCTGGACGAGCCAGCCTGTGCTGAACAAACATTTGAAAGTTTTGGGAAGTTCCAGTTTAATTGTTTTTTCCAGCTGGTAACGGCTGCAATGTGAAAGGAAGCCTCACAGAACGGGTGCTGCAGGTGTCAGCGTAGCTCAGTGACCCACTCCCAATCAAGACTGGGGGACGGAGTACCGAGGGAGTGCTGCAGAGTCGGAGGTGATGGCTTTCAGAGTAAACGTTAATCTGAGGTTCCATCTGACTTCTTAGGTGGATGTGAAAGATCCCATGGCACCATCTTAAACATGATCAGGGAAGTTCAGCCCAATATCCTGGACAATATTTATCCCTTAACCAATGTCACTAAAATCTGATCATCTGATCATCATTGCTGTGTTGTGGGATCTTGCTGTGCACAATGGCTGCCATGTTTCCTCCATTACTACTGTGATTATATCCAAAAGTACTTCATTGGCCCTAAATAGCTTTGAGATGTCCTGAATTTGTGAAAAGTACAAATCTTTCATTTGTTTTATTGGGGCACAAACCGTTTATTTACAGACAACCCTCTGACACAAAGGGTCCTTGTGTTCGTTCATATTTATCCAGGGGTCATTTTAATATGTTAAATCCGCTGTATAAATATAAGTTGTTGTTGTATGGAATCTCAAAGCTTTCATCAAAGACCTGCAGAATAATTTTCTATTTGAGGAATAAGACAAGCCAGAGGGTGATGGGCTAGTTGGTTATTGTGCAAATCGCAACTCTAACAAGTTCCAATCCAGAGCAGAAAGCACACGGCACTGACGGTAAGTGTGAAGAGTAAAGCAGGTCTGAAGTTCTCAACCTATTCTCAATGCAGATAGGATGTAACCTCACCTGTCCAGGAGTGTCACTGTGCTTCATTCAACCGCTGGTCACCCGAGGCACAGAGATTACACCCTTGGATAGTAGAATTAATGAGTAAATTTGAGAGATTTTGAACACAGTGAGGCTGCAGCATAGATGTACCAAACTGACAGCTGAAAATTCAATCCAGACAGGAATTGATAATCTTAATAACAAGAAGACCCATTTGTTAAAATTTAGTTAAAAACCTCATGGCTTAAGAGCCACAGTACTGTTACTCCTGAGTTATCCCTGTGTCTTGGTCAACATTCAATCAACATATTAAAAAGCGTTTAGACAGTCACATGGGTAAGATGGGGATAGAGGGATATGGGCCAAATGCGGGCAATTGGGACTAGCTTAGGAGTTTAAAAAAAAGGGGCGGCATGGACAAGTTGGGCCGAAGGGCTGATTTCCATGCTGTAAACCTCTATGACTCTATCTATGACCCTATAAAAAGATGGTAGTCGTGATGTGGAGATGCCAGCGTTGGACTGGGGTGAACACAGTAAGAGTTTTAACAACACCAGGTTAAAGTCCAACAGATTTATTTGGTAGCAAATACCATTAGCTTTCGGAGCGCTGCTCCTTCGTCAGATGGAGTGGAAATCTGCTCTCAAACAGGGCACAGAGACACAAAATCAAGTTACAGAATACTGATTAGAATGCGAATCCCACCCTCCACCCACATTGTCTGTATCTTTAAGATCTGGTTGGTTGTAGGGATTCGCATTCTAATCAGTATTCTGTAACTTGATTTTGTGTCTCTGTGCCCTGTTTGAGAGCACATTTCCACTCCATCTGACGAAGGAGCAGCACTCCGAAAGCTAATGGTATTTGCTACCAAATAAACCTGTTGGACTTTAACCTGGTGTTGTTAAAACTCTTACTCTATAAAAAGAAACAGGGTCATCTTGTCATGGTCACATTGCTCTTCATGTGTGAAAATTAGCTTCCACGTTTCCTCCATCATGGTGGGATTTTTCTCCCACTCCGCGGTGCGTTTCGCTGGTGGTGGGTGGGACCTTCTGGTACCGCTATTGTCAATGTGTTTTTCCCATTGAACGCATGCCTTGCCACTGGGAAACCCGCTGTGGGTGTGTGCTGTAAAATCCCACCGGTGTGAACATCACCAAGATTTCAGCATACATCAGGGATTACACTTCAAGAAGTCCATTATTGGCTGTGAAGTCCTTTGAGATGTTCAGTGGTGGAGAAATGCCTCAAATAAATTCCAGTTATTTTCTTTTTACTCAAATGTGAACAATAATACAAAACGAGAGATACATTTCAACAACAAATTTAAAGGTTTCTACCAAAGAGCTGTTATAATGATACTTTCTCACGAGTAAACTGTTGATAAAATCTTTTAGACAAAGTAAGTTTCTTAATGATCATCAAAATGGGCTTGATTGATCAAGGTTGGGAATTGCACACAAGTCCATAATGGTGCCCTTGTCACTACAGGTTGTAGAGTTCCAAATTCGGATAAAAGCAAAATACTGCTGATGCTGGGAATCTGAAATAAAAACAGAAAATGCTGGATTAAACTCAGCAGGTCTTCTTCAAGAGTCATCTGGAATCGGACTATCAACTCTGTTTCTCTCTCCATGGATGCTGCCAGACCTGCCATGTTTTCCGGTATTTTCTGTTTTAATTTCCAAATTGGGATGACCAGGGTTGCAAAAACTAGTTCTGCATTCCCTTGAGAATGGAAGATTGAGGGGAATCAAGAACCAGGAGACGATAGAATCTTAAAATGAGAGCCAGGCCAGATAGGAGGGAAATTGGGAAGCGGTTTTTCACATTTGGGCGGCATGGTAGCACAGTGGTTAACACTGCTGCCTCACAGCACTGGGGAACCAGGTTCAATTCCGGCCTTGGATGACTGTGTGGAAGTTGCACATTCTCCCCGTCTTTGTGTGGGCTTCCTCTGGCTGCTCTGGTTTCTGGGATGGCAAAGTGGTTAGCACTGCAGCCTCACGGTGCCAGTGCTCAGGTGACTGTGGAGTTTGCACATTCTCACAGTGTCTGTGTGGGTTTCCTCCAGTTTCCTCCCACACTCCAAAGATGTGTGAGTTAGATTGATTGGCCATGGTAAATTGCCCCTTAATGCCAGGGGGATTAGCAGGGTAAATACATGGGGTTACGGGGATAGGGCCTGGGTGGGATTGTTGTTAGTGCAGACTCGATAGTGGAATGGTCTCCTACTGCACTGTAGGGATTCTATGAGTAAGAAGTTTAACAACACCAGGTTAAAGTCCAACAGGTTTATTTGGTAGCAAAAGCCACACAAGCTTTCGAAGCTCTAAGCCCCTTCTTCAGGTGAGTGGGAATTCTGTTCACAAACAGAGCTTATAAAGACACAGACTCAATTTACATGAATAATGGTTGGAATGCGAATACTTACAACTAATCAAGTCTTTAAGAAACAAAACAATGGGAGTGGAGAGAGCATCAAGACAGGCTAAAAAGATGTGTATTGTCTCCAGACAAGACAGCCAGTGAAACTCTGCAGGTCCACGCAACTGTGGGAGTTACAAATAGTGTGACATGAACCCAATATCCCGGTTGAGGCCGTCCTCGTGTGTGCGGAACTTGGCTATCAGTTTCTGCTCAGCGACTCTGCGCTGTCGTGTGTCGCGAAGGCCGCCTTGGAGAACGCTTACCCGAATATCAGAGGCCGAATGCCCGTGACCGCTGAAGTGCTCCCCAACAGGAAGAGAACAGTCTTGCCTGGTGATTGTCGAGCGGTGTTCATTCATCCGTTGTCGCAGCGTCTGCATAGTTTCCCCAATGTACCATGCCTCGGGACATCCTTTCTTGCAGCGTATCAGGTAGACAACGTTGGCCGAGTTGCAAGAGTATGTACCGTGTACCTGGTGGATGGTGTTCTCACGTGAGATGATGGCATCTGTGTCGATGATCCGGCACGTCTTGCAGAGGTTGCTGTGGCAGGGTTGTGTGGTGTCTTGGTCACTGTTCTCCTGAAGGCTGGGTAGTTTGCTGCGGACAATGGTCTGTTTGAGGTTGTGCGGTTGTTTGAAGGCAAGAAGTAGGGGTGTGGGGATGGCCTTGGCGAGATGTTCGTCTTGCAACTCGGCCAACGTTGTCTACCTGATACGCTGCAAGATCTTGCAACTCGGCCAACGTTGTCTACCTGATACGCTGCAAGAAAGGATGTCCCGAGGCATGGTACATTGGGGAAACTATGCAGACGCTGCGACAACGGATGAATGAACACCGCTCGACAATCACCAGGCAAGACTGTTCTCTTCCTGTTGGGGAGCACTTCAGCGGTCACGGGCATTCGGCCTCTGATATTCGGGTAAGCGTTCTCCAAGGCGGCCTTCGCGACACACGACAGCGCAGAGTCGCTGAGCAGAAACTGATAGCCAAGTTCCGCACACACGAGGACGGCCTCAACCGGGATATTGGGTTCATGTCACACTATTTGTAACTCCCACAGTTGCGTGGACCTGCAGAGTTTCACTGGCTGTCTTGTCTGGAGACAATACACATCTTTTTAGCCTGTCTTGATGCTCTCTCCACTCCCATTGTTTTGTTTCTTAAAGACTTGATTAGTTGTAAGTATTCGCATTCCAACCATTATTCATGTAAATTGAGTCTGTGTCTTTATAAGCTCTGTTTGTGAACAGAATTCCCACTCACCTGAAGAAGGGGCTTAGAGCTTCGAAAGCTTGTGTGGCTTTTGCTACCAAATAAACCTGTTGGACTTTAACCTGGAGTTGTTAAACTTCTTACTGTGTTTACCCCAGTCCAACGCCGGCATCTCCACATCGGGATTCTATGAATCAGGGTAGTGGAAATCTAGACTTTACAGCCAAACAGATTTCTGCTAATAAATGGTCTTGGAACTAACTCAGGCACCTAAATGGATTAAAGTTCAGATCAAACATGATCTGGTGAAATGGGGGAGAGCCTTCTCCCATTTTTGTTTGGGGTATATTCACACACTTTTTAATGGGGAAAGGATTCTCAAGCTGATTAACAGCCCGTTTGAGAAGGTTCCTTCCATGGTCAACAAGTCCTGGCGTCGCATTTGAACCCGGAGCCTCTGGTGGAGAGGTGGGGACGCCACACACTGTGCCCGTTCCCACTTACAGCAAGGCAGCAGAGAGGCGCTGCTGCCACACCAGGGGGTGGCAGAGAGCAGGGTGATGGTGTATACACCTGTTCACCTGAACTGGATGGAGCAGGTGTAACACAAACTTGGCTCAGTTTGATACAAAGTGAAATCCCCCCCTCCTTGAGTCAACCAGGCAGCTAAAGAAGCTGTGAGGGAGGGGAGAGTCACTAACTGCTCCTCTGCAACTTATTCAACCACAACACTGAAAACCCTCCTGCGAAGAAACAACCACTTTGTAGATTTCTAGTTGGAAACAAAAAAAATAATTGGAAAGAAAAGACGCCCAACTCCAACTGAATCCCAGCCCTGTCACTTTGTAAAGCCATAATATTTCACACATATCTGAAATGATTACAAAACCTGTTGGTTGGAGCTTTCTGGCAATGATTAATGGGCGGGACCTGGTTTCCCGTCACTGGCAGGGCGGGCTGGCCAGTTGCCAGCTGTGTAATGTAATGTAGTCTCTCTCTCTCTCTCTCTCCCTCTCTCTTTTATGCAAATCCCTCCTTGGTGACCATAGCCTGGCTCAGGTAGGAATTCCCCTGAAGGTGGGGTTTCTGGCTGCACAGCTCACCTCGTGATTCCTGGCGAGCCCTTATAAAGTGGCAGTCCGCAAAATAGTTCAGAGTGTCGGGGCTAAAAGGCAGGTGAGCGCTTCCAGTTAGGGTGCAAACAATTCACTGAGAATCAAACTTACAAGTACGGATTATAATTCGGGCTGGTTGAATCAGAGTGGTTCGCAGAGGTAGGTTTGTGTTTATTGCATAAGCAGTTTCCGCAGTGAAATTGTTCAAATTCACCCTCCGTTTAAATTGCAAAAGTTTGGATTTTTCATCCCGTGCCCTCGTTAATGCTACTTGAGACCTCGACACCTGCGGGTTCCTTCTCTGGACTTTTAATATTCAATATTCTCTTTTTTTTTTGTCCTCAGAAGTTATTATGGCTTCAATTTACGGGATTGGTAATATCCTGACTGATGTGATGCGCTCCATGTATCAGACCGAAGAAAATCAGCCCCTTTCCACGGGTGCCAAGGATCAGCATACAATCCCAATGTTATCAGCAGATATACTGGGTAAGAAAGAGTCTCCCAACTGAGGGGGGAGATCTGGGCATGAAATGTAACACCTCCAGATATACTGGCTAAATGAGAGAGACCTTCCCCAACTGAGGGGGAGATCTGGGCCTGAAATATAACGTGTCAAGTTGTTTTGAAATTATATGTTGCTTTTAAAAAAAAAAGACTGATATTGAAGTGATTGGCCAGACAGTGAGGTAAACCAGACCGCTGACAGTGCTCCTCGCTGGGGTGCAGTGTAACCAAGATAACCCCAAGCTGTTGCTGTACCCCTGACTTATTCGGCAGCTGTTTCAATGATTAAAAACATAATCGGTCGCCAATTTCCATATGTTTGTCATTATTCTAATGGACAATTTCAGCAGCATAACATGGGGTCAATGTTGGGGGGTGGGGGGTAAACTTTCTACTGGCCTTCATGTTAGTGAAGATTACCTGACAATTGCCTCATATAAAACCCCCATTAACCAGCTGTTAGCATCTAGTAAATATTCAAAGTGTTATACAAGTTCAGTTTGGATGCTAATGTAAATATGAATTGTTTGACTTGGGGGTTGAAGGGTTGGGCAGTTTTCCAAGACTCTGCACCTGTCGATACTGCGGCTGAATCACCTGGCCACCTCTTTTTATTGGATTGGTCTCTTTTTTTTTCTATATTAGATTCCACCTCTTGGTTTCAACTGGATCCTCAGCTGTGGGGCAAACAACACGTCCTGGAGTGGATCAGTTACCATGTCGAGAAGTACAAGTACGATGCCAACAATATCGACCTGTCCTTCTGTGACATGGACGGGAACACCCTTCGATCACTGACAAAGAGCCAACTGGTCACGATCTTTGGTCCGCTGGGGGAAGAGCTCTACAAAAGCTATCAGGATTTAAGTAAAAACAGTAAGTGGAATGTGTGACAGCCATCAGCTATGCAATGTATGTGACTCTCCAGCGTGCTGCATAGTCCCTGTCCTAGTGGGAAATACTCAGTACAAACACTGAAACATCCAGTCAGTAGAAGTTGAATGGAAACCGCACCGTATTAATTGTGAGTGTGAAGGGTTATGGCTAACCTTCATTCTTGAATGAAGTGACTAGCACCAGTGTCAGCTCGCAATAAGCTGAGATAAATGGGGAGGCTGCAGTTGAACCTCTGACCTCAATGACCATCGAGCTAATGCCCACTGACTGGTTAATATGCTGCTTTCATGAATCTTATTGACAATTAATTAGCAACTCCCTCGAATGTTGTGATCATCTAAAAGGTCACTGAACTTAAACTCTCCCATCAATTTATGTATTCAGTAAGATTATTATTGTTCATATCCAGAACTGCAAGTCTTGCAATTTATTTTAACCTCCAGACATTGTGCATGAAGAGTTTATTCATTTTGTTTTCCATTGGTGCCAGGTTTTGATCTGATGCTACCTGATGACTTCAGTGACATTTTCTTGCCAAGCATCCTGCCAGAAGATTGTAGCGAATACAAGTTTCTGGACACTGTAATTAGTAAGTATTGTTTTTTCTTTTGAACAGTCTCACTATGTAATGGGCATTCGTGGCTGGGTTGAACTTGGAGCTGACTTAAATGAGATGCTTTATTCTGGGGCTTTGTGGTTTGATGCCAGAAGCTTCCATAAAGAAGAAACCAAACCCTTTGAGAATTTTTTTTTTTTGGGGGGGGGTGGAAGGGAGACACACACTGTGTGGTTCATGATGCAAGAGGACTGATGAACTGAATGACGAAATTGGGCGATATGTTCGATTATATGAACAAAATTGCGGGCCTTTTAAGCCTGGAAGCCCACTCTACGCACTGGCTTTTTTCCCCCCTTCCTTAATAATGTTAGTGATTTAGAAGTGAAATCCTGGAAAGGCTGTGCAAAAGTTTAAAGTCTGAGGGTTGGGCAGATTTGAGGAATGGGGAACTAGGGCCACCTTGAAGCTCTTAAGCTCCCATTTTCATGTACAGTGTGTGTGGGACTTCCAGGTACAATCCTGCTGAGTTCACAACCATTTGATCAAGCTTATTGATTAGTGTCACAAGTAGGGTTACATTAACACTGCAATGAAGTCACTGTGAAAATCCCCTTGTCGCCACACTCCCAGCACCTGTTCGGGTACACCCGAGGGAGAATTTAGCATGGCCAATGCACCTGACCACATCTTTCGGACTGTGGGAGGAAATGGGAGCATCCGGAGGAAACCCACGCAGATACAGGGAAGAACTTGTAGACTCTGCACAGACAGTGACCCAAGCTGGGAATCGAACTGTGAGGCAGCAGTGCTAACCACTGTGCCACCCCAAGTCACGTGTTGTAAGAAAGAGGGAGAGTAGTTCAGGGACTTGAGCTACCTTTACAGGTTTTTAGGAGATATGATTTCTGGCATTGGAAATGGTACTAACTGTTTAGCACAAATGGAGTTTGATCTCTTATCTGCCAATTGTCATGCTCTTGGTTGAACAAGCAAAGGGAAGTTTTTATTTCTCTCTGCAGTCTTTTTTAAAAATCTTGTGATGCTTTTATTTTTAAGGTGGATTTCTATATCTGTTGTAGTTTGTGTAACCATGTTCTTCCTTAACATTCATTTCTTTTGCCCCTAGCCTGGAATGACTTGGATAGCGAAGAGTCACCGGATCATTGGAAAACTTTGCCTGATTTCCTACCCAGTGACCCTGGGTATGAATCAGCGCCCACCTCTCCGTACAGTGTTGATGACTCCAATTCAGGTAAATTTTAGCTCTGTGTACTCCCCGCACAAGTACATGGCAAACCTAACCTCCTACAATTAGCAGGTGCGTACCTGCTGCTGTGGAGGCACTAGGTATTAAGTAAAAGCTGGACATTGTTTGAAAGTATTTTGGTAGCGCTGTAATCTGAGCAGTCAGTAAAATAATCCAGCTCATTTACTGAAGTTCTTTAATCTTTTTACAATAAGCTGGCAAAGTTATTGCATTGTGCACTGGACTTTTAAGTGAGTCTATTGTGTATTTTCGCATGAATCAATATAGGAACTAACTTTGGATTCTGCTATTTCATTCCGTTTTTAAAAAACAAATCTAACTTCTAGTTTAGGTTACCAGACACTCATCTCCCACTGACTCCTGTGTGTTTGTTGCAGGTGGCATCTTCAGTGGGTCTGTGAATTTGCCCTCCCATTGCGATGAAACATGTCTGTACGCTACACGTGGATCCATCTAATGGCTTCCACCTTGGGTACCAGCAGGAGGAGGGCATCCCATTGGGGCACCCAGTTGGGTCATGGCTATCTTTTTTGGAGATGGGGGCAGGATTTCATGGCCTCGCTCATCCTGAAACCGTAAAATCCTGCCTTGAGGTCAAAGGACCTTCCCATTGTCTGGCCTTTGCCCGTTTCGATTCCCGTGGTGGCCGGAACAGTAAACTTCCGGCCAGAGAGTGTGATTTAAAGGCTGAATACTCGGGCACCCCCACCATGCCTTTTTAATACTCACGTTATTTAGAGTTGGGCTGTGGTCAGTCTCTAAGAGATTCAAACCAGTTAATTGGAAATAGTTTTGTTGCATTTTAATTTTAACATTCTCATTACTGTTGGTTGTACGGTCAAGTTTAAATGAAGGTGAGTCATGTGCTACATTCTTGGTGTGTTACAGGGTCCCAAGCGCCCAATTCTCCAGACTCCGGTGGAAGTGAATCAGATTTCGATCCCTCAATAACAAATAGTCGATACACAACTCAAAATGGTAAACCTTTCTTCAGTTTTCTTTTCGGGGACAAATGCCATACACAACTTGCACACTTGTGTTTACTTTTCATTCCAGGGCTGGAGGCGAGGGTTGAGGAATTTTCTTTTGATTTATTTCATCAATTGACCAGTGGAATTATTTTTCTAGTGTTTAATTTTCTCAGGTCAGGGTTTGTACCTTGGTACCAGCAGGAGAAGGGCATACCATTGGGTCATGGCTATTTTTTTTTTTTAGAGATGGGGGCAGGATTTCATGGTCTTGCTCGTCCCAAATCTGTAAAATCCCACCTCGAGGTCAAAGGACCTTCCCACTGTCTGTCCTTTGCCTGCTCCAATTCCCATTCAAGCCCCCTTCAGCATCTTACATGGGGATTTGCTCTTGAATAAGTTTCATTTTTGTCAGGGCTACTGTGAATATGATTTTGTTGTCTAGTGTCAATAAAGAACAAAGAAAGTTACAGCACAAGAATAGGCCCTTTAGCCCTCCAAGTCTGCACCGATCATGCTGCCCGTCTGAACTAAAACCCCCCACCCTTCCGGGGGCCATGTCCCTCTATTCCCATCCTATTTATGTATTTGTCAAGGCACCCCTTAAAAGTCACTATCATATCTGCTTCCAATGAAGATTGAATTCTAGTTTAACACTGGAGTGGTGCCTCATTTTACTGAGAACTTCACAGATACTGAGATGCCTATTCTGAGTTGGCTTTGAATCCAAATCCCAGAAGCCAACCTATTGCCCCAATAAATTCTTTTTTAAAACATAGAAAAACTACAGCACAAAGCGGGCCCTTCGGCCCCACAAGTTGTGCTGAACAGATCCCTACCTTTTTAGGATTTGCATAAATTGAATTAATTTCTTAAATAATCTTGACAAAAATGCTCAAATGTTGAACAAATCTTTGTTGGAATATTTTTTATTAATGCCCTTTCTTTCAAGACAAAAACATTAATAATTTCTGTAACTGTCCCTTATTCAGTATGGTATCTGAAACCACTTCTCAATTCCAATATATATTTCAATTTGACCAGTAGGCAATGCATTATTATGGGGCTAATTCTTTGTCCACTTTTTTTCCCCTTGAACTGTAGAAGGATTTCCAAAGATGTCAAATGGTGACTCCAACCCTCCCAAACGAGGAAGAGGAAGACCAAGAAAATTTGGCAAAGAAGAGAAGAACTGCATAGAAACCAAGAAGAGTAAGCACTGTAAGTGATTAGTATTAGCGTCTCGGTATGAACAATCAGCATCATCAATCGAAGCCTTCCAAAGAGACCTAGCTAATTATCTGTAGAGGACCTTAGAGGGTGGAACTCATTGAGTTGCTCTTGTCGAGAGCTGCCATGGCATGAAGGACTGATGGCCTCCCCACTAACCATTTTATAATTTCATGGAACAAATGTGCCTTCAAAATAAGCCCAGTCAAAGGGCTGTAAATACTGTTATAATGGGACTTCTCATTAACATTTTTTTGGAGAAATGTAGTTTCTTGACTATAGCCATTTAATCAATTCCTTTCTGATGTTGGGCTTTAAGCTAAGCAGTTGCATCAAATCTGTTCCTTTTTTAATTATAACCTCACAGACTCTGACCTTTTTTTTGGGTCACATTATTCCTGTCACTGCCTTCCTTCACTATTACCCGTAAACTAGATCAACTGGTTATTCATGTTGGTGGGATACAGTTGATGGCTACAGTTAAACACACAAGCTGCTTTGCAATGTCCTTCAGAAGTAATTCCTTGCAGGCAATACCTTTTATGGCATTTTAGTTCTGAGGTGCTAATTTGGTGACTTGGGCTAGGCTGACGGGATTTGGGCCTTTGTATCGAAAGCAAAGCCTTGTTGGAAATAATTCCAGGAAATGTTCGAGTCTGGTAGTGACTGAAGAGAAAGTCATCATTAACATTACAGGTCAATGACCTTAATGTGACATGAGCCTCACTCGTACTATTCCAATCTTGGAGCTGCCAAGATCATCTTCAAACATCAAAACACTTTGAACAGGCCAAGAATTTGTTGACAAATGGCCTGCTAACCACTTTCTTTTCAAAGTTTGTTTATTAGTGTCACAAGTAGGCTTGCATTAACACTGCAATCAAGTTACTGTGAAAATCCCCTGGTCACCACACTCCGGCGCCTGTTCGGGAACACTGAGGGAGAATTTAGCACGGCCAGTGCACCTAACCGGCATGTCTCCTTGACTGTGGGTTGCGCCCTTTATGTCCATTGGTAGCAAGTGTTCAAACTCTTAGATATTCAATTCCTAGTATCATGGGTGTGGTCAAGGCTGCTTTGATTCCTGTTGTGTCTGTATTTTGTTTTTTATGCTTCTAAATTCAAACCTCTCCATTGTTTTTGCAGCCCCACGTGGAACACACCTCTGGGAATTTATTCGAGACATCCTCCTTCATCCAGAGATCAACAATGGCCTTTTGAAGTGGGAAGACCGGACAGAAGGAATCTTTAAGTTTCTAAAATCGGAGGCTGTCGCCCAGCTGTGGGGTGAAAAGAAGAAGAATAGCAGCATGACCTACGAGAAACTCAGCAGAGCCATGAGGTGAGGAGAGCAGGCGGAAGAGGTTTATTTGAATTTCACCCCATGGGCATGACTGGCACATGTTGCTATCCTGAGTGTCCCTTGAAGCTGGTGGTGAGGTGTTACCTTGAAACACTCCTGTTTATGTGGTGAAGGCACTCTGGAGAATTCCAGGCTTTTAAATCGGCAAGGAATGGTGATTTATGTCGGAGACAGTGGTGTTGTGATATTGTCACTGGACTAGTTATCCAGAGACCATTTCAAATCCCACCACGGCAGATGGTGAGATTTGAATTAAGGGTGGCCATTGAAAAAGCACATAGAACATAGAACAGTACAGCACAGAACAGGCCCTTCGGCCCACGATGTTGTGCCGAGCTTTATTTGAAACCAAGATCAAGCTATCCCACTCCCTATCATCCTGGTGTGCTCCATGTGCCTATCCAATAACCGCTTAAATGTTCCTAAAGTGTCTGACTCCACTATCACTGCAGGCAGTCCATTCCACACCCCAACCACTCTCTGCGTAAAGAACCTACCTCTGATATCCTTCCTGTGGTTCACTAATGCCCTTTTTTGGGAGGAAATCTGCCTTCTGTAACTACGTGACCACAGAAATGCGGTTAACTCTTAAAAGCCCTGTGAAATACTGTTCCATGAATGCATTAACAAAATGTATTCAAGGTGAGTATTGAATTACTGGAAGGAACTGTGCCACCCCTCCAAACGCTTACACTAGTAGAACATCTATAGGCCATCTTGGTTGATGAATGGTTCATGATTTGGGGAGAGGAGAGTTTGGCAGTGGAGTTCGATCTAGATGGATAATTATATGGTGTACAACTTCAATATGATCCTTTCAGTTACACAGGAATTAAGAAGTAGTTAAACATTCAGTTGCTAAGCAACATTCTGATAGAAAAAGTGTTGTTAAAGAGAGAAACGCAGGGATATAATCCACTCTAACCGTTCTCATTTTCTTACAGATATTATTACAAGCGGGAAATTCTGGAGCGTGTAGACGGGAGGAGGCTGGTATACAAATTTGGAAAGAACTCCAGTGGCTGGCGAGTTGGAGATGCATGATCAGAATATATTTTTTTTTTTCTTCTAATAAAAGTTCACTAACTCTGCAGATAAGTTTGCTGGCAAACAAATCCCATCAGTTGGAGTGAGAACACCCAGCCTGAAATGGACTTGAGACTTCCTCCATATGGAGAATGTGCTCCATGGGCATTTTAAGTAGTGAATTTTATGAAGAGATGGAAACAATTTTTAAAAATTTTCTGCATTTATCAGACTCCAGCCTTTCAAGGCCAAAAGTGTGTGTCATTTAAAGATGGCACTGGGAATAGTAAGCCTATATTTGGGCCAAAGTAGGTTATTGAACCAATTTTTAAAACTGTAATGGACATGCTACCAGACATTCGAGCAAAGGCCACTTGAGTGCGCAGCCAACAGTGGGCGAAGTTGAACAGCTCCGATCTCCATTCTGTCCTGGAGTTGTTGCGGTTGTTTCAGGAGTACCAGTTGCTGAGCAGGTGCGCCCATATGGACAAGGCGGCTGTATTGCAGGACTCGTTCTGTTGCTTACTCATAGAGATTTGTTGCTTACACATGAGAACTGTCATGCAATGAAGTTTATTTTGGAGGTTGATAACGTGTATAAATATATATTGACATTCTTTCATGGCAGTTTGAGATGTTGGAAACTTGATTCAGCTGGACTGGTGCAATTTCCACAGGAATGTGACTGTACATATGATTTGAAAAGACATGAGGGTTAATATTCTTTAAATAGGTTGCATAGATTTTGTAAGAAATTTTAAGTCCCTAAACATAATTATGGATCTGAATGTACTTTATTTTCCTATGGAATACATTGATATTTTGCAAATAAAAACAGATTTTAAATTCCAAGCTTGACTGAATCATTTTTTTTCATTTCCAGTGATTGTCTTTGGGTTGCGCATTCACCATTTTGCAGTCAAAAATCAGAGTTTCCATTTTGAGTGTCACAAGGAGGCCATCTCCTTGGATTTTGTGTTCTGTTGTTTCCAAATGCTCCACCTGGTAAAATGAGGAGAAAAGCTCTAATCTGTTCCAATGAAGTTTTAATCTCAAGCAGTGCACAAACACAACCAATTGTAGACATTGAGCTGAGTATGAGTGTCTGATGTGGAGATGCCGCTCGGTATCTTGTCTGCTTTCTTGCATCTTTGTAGAAACTTGATGTCTGTGTCGATATGCGCGATCTTCTTGGAGATCCTCTCCACTTGGAGCCGGCAGTTCTGACCCAGTGCCTTTGTCACAAGGAGACCCTATCCTTTCAGGTTATATATTAATACAGCCTGACCATGCTATGATCCAGACAGTTTAAAATTGGACAACTTTTTTTGTTGTATACTTTTTTAAAAATTCAAACCAAACAAAAAAAGTTTGCATCCAACAACTAATTTACCCCCCACCGCCCATTCAGTGTACATTGTCATAATCACAAGATTACAGAATGCTGGCTGTTAGTCAAAAGGCAGCAATTCTTGTTGACTGATTTGGTTGAGCTCTTAAGTGTGGAGTGAGTCGATAGCTTGAGCTAACTGAGGTGGGCAGAATGTCAAGCTTCATATCAAATTTGAGCTTATTTATAACACAAGGTAGAAACAGAGATGCAAACTGATGTATGTGAAGGAATACGAGGACAATAAGTAACGTGATTCTACTTTGAGTACAATAGGTGCACCAGATTTCTCATCTAGTAATAACATGCAAACAGAGATTACTATAGAGACTAATGAATACTTGTGAGAGATTGCTAGGTTAAAAATCTCCTCAAGGGGTTCAAGTAACATAAACCAGGAGAAAGAAGTGTAAATGGTTTCTAACTTGTCACCTAAGCTCTTGAATGCGACTAACCCTTAGACTGCCATCAAATCCAGGCAAATTCCAAACTCCCTGCTCTTTGAAACAAACACCAGAATGGTTGCATGATGAAACCACTAAGATGTCAGCAGTAGCTTTATTACTGGAATATCTTTCTTCTTGAGTTCTCTGCCTGAAGGCAGGTCTGATCCACAGCAGCCAGAGTTGAGAGGGTTGGCTTATGAGGAAAGACTGAGTAGACTGGGACTGTACTCAGTGGAATTTGGAAGAACAAGGGGGGAATCTTATAGGAATGTATAAAATTATGAAGGGGATAGAAGCAGGGAGGTTGCTTCCACTGACGGGTGAAATTAGAACAAGGGGGCATAGCCTCAAAATAATGCAGATTCAGGACTGCATTGAGGAAGAACTTGTGGACTTCCCTGCCCAGTGGGGCCGTTGAGGCGACCTCATTGAATGTTGGTAAGGCGAGATAGATCTTTGAACAGGAAAGGAATTGAGGGTTACGGTGAGCGGGCAGGTAAGTGGAGCTGAGTCCATGAAAAGATAAGGCATGATCTTATTGAATGGCGGAGCAGGCTCGAGGGGCCAGATGGCCTATTGCTGCTCTTTGTTCTAATGGACTCCGCCAAGGGTAGTGCAAGGAGGCGGGGTCCCGAATCCATCCCAATCAGAACGGGGATTGACCCCCATGTTACCACATTGGCCTTCCAGAAAACTGAGCCAAGCGCCTCCCGAGTTGCTGTGGCAACAGGCACCTTTGTGTGCATGTTGTATCCTGGGGCTATGGTCAAGGCTCCAAATTCTTTCCATGACATGGCTGACCAGGAATGTCTCTGACCACTCAGCACTGGTGGGTGCCGGGAGGATTTCCAAGTTGATACAGAACCTGTTCAGCCACAAATGCACCTTCCTTGGCCACTGAGTCTTGGGGTGTCACTTGAACTCCTTCTGGCTCAGGGACCGTACCCATTCTGCCACCAGACCTTCTCAGTGGAAGATTTGCATAATTTAAATAATATTAAATAATGAAGTAAACTTTACATTGGCTTCCCCTGATTTCCCTTTTCCTTGATTTTACTTTTCATTTTAGTTTTGTTTTCATTTTTTTTGATCCACTTTGTTTTATTATTTATGTCCCTTTCTCTATCTCCTGGGATGTTGTTCTCCATGATGGTTATGAGCCAAAAGCTAGAACACAATTAATGTTATAACTACATTTAATAAATTTAAAGAAAGCAAAACACCGGGCTTTGATTTTCTCCCCAGGCTGTTATCTAGGGATTGGCACAGTTTCAACTGCAGACATGATCAGGTGCATCTATCTTTATTCATACCAAATGGACCACCTGTACTGCTTGGTCAGGTATCTTTCTGATGCTGAAGGTGTGCTACTTCTGTATTAGTGCAGTCAAGGTAAAAGACACTTCAATCCGGAGAATCTATTGTTTTTATATTGTATGCTTTTTACTAGAATGCTATTGGGGATGAGAGACTCTGTTATGTGGACAGTTTTGGGAAGATTCTTCTCCTTAGGGCAGAGATTGGTAAGAGGAAATTTAATAGCCAGGCCAGAGAAAAACTGTTCCCACTTGGAAGAGGGTCAGTAAATAAGAGGACATTGATTTGAGATAATGGCCGGAATTCTCCGATCTCGTTCACCCCACCAACACCGCCAGTGAGAATGGAGAATTTGGCACTCAGCCAAAACTCCATTCACTGCAGCGGGACTGGAGAATCCCAGCCGCAGATGAGGTCGGAGAATTCTGGCCATTAGGTAAACAGATGGGATGAGGAGAGGCTATTTTTCACATAGATAGTCACTATGATCTGGAATGCACTGCCTGAAAGGGTGGTTAAAACAAATTCACTTCTAAGACCAGAAGACCATAAGACATAGGAGCAGAATTAGGCCACTCTGTCAATCGAGTCTGCTCCGCCATTCAATCATGCCTGATATTTTTCTCACCTCCATTCTCCTGCCATTTCCCCATAACTCCTGATCCCCTTATTAATCAAGAACCTATCCATCTCTGTCTTAAAGACACTCAATGACCTGGCCTCCACAGCCTTCTGCGGCAAAGTGTTCCACAGAATCACCACTCTCTGGCTGAAGAAATTCCCCCTCATCTCTATGTAATTTTCAAAAGAGAATTGGATAAATAGTTAACAGAGAGCACTTCGATGGGCATTGTGGAAAGACAGTAAGAGTTTTAACAACACCAGGTTAAAGTTCAACAGGTTTATTTGGTAGAAAATGCCATTAGCTTTCGGAGCTCTGCTCCTTCCTATTGTGGAATTGTGGAAAGAACAGGAGAGTGAGACAAACTGGATAACTCCTTCAAAAAAACACACACAAGCACAATGTCCCACGGCTCCGAAAGCTAATGGCATTTTCTACCAAATAAACCTGTTGGACTTTAACCTGGTGTTGTTAAAACTCTTGTAATGAGATTGAAATATAAGTTATAGAATGGATTGTTGAAAACCAGACAACAATTAAATAAAAATCTGGAAATTCTGGATATTTGAAACAAAAGCAGGAAGTGCAGGAGGTACACGTGTTAGTCAGAGAGGGAAAGAGGGTAACATTTCATGTGGAACTTCTTCAAAACTGAAAACTGCGATAAATATTATAGTAGAAACTGGACAGAAATAGGAAGGGGAAACAACAATTACAGAGTGTTAATGGGTTGAATCACTTGCGATCTGGTTAAATGAATCATGGAGGATGGTTATACTCTAGAAAATATTTTTTTATTCATTCGTGGGATATGGGCGTCGTCGCTGGCTGGGCCAGTATTTATTACCCATCCATAGTTCCCTTATTCAGAGGGCAGCTGAAAGTTAAGCACATTGCTGTGGCTCTGGAGTCACATGTAGGCCAGACCAGGCAAGGATGGTAGATTTCCTTCCCTAAAGGACATTTCCTTCCCTAAAGTGAACCAGATGGGTTTTTCCAACAATGGTTTCATGGTCATCAGTAGATTCTTAATTCCAGATTTTTTTTCTATTGAATTCAAATTCCGCCATCTCCCATGGCGGGATTCGAACCCAAGTCCCCAGAACAGTAGCTGAGTTTCTGGATTAATAGTCTAGCGATAACACCACTAGACCATCAACTTCCCCTTTTCTATATTCTGGAAAAGATTATCTTAATGAGACAATGAATGATGTAAAAAAAAAATCAAAAGTACATTCAAATAGCAAAGATGGCGAGAAAGAAGAGACTTCACTTACTTAATTCATGACCTCAGAACCAAGCGAAAGCATTTGAAAACAGCAGATAGTTTTTAATGGTAGTGTAGACTCTGTTGTGATGGAGCAAATCTGTGTTCAACAAAGTCCCATCTGCAAAAGTAAGAGCAAACATAATGACCAGATAATTGTTTGTTGGTGCTGGTTGAGGAATGGTTGTTGGCCACCGCACCAAAAGGAACTCCCCCACTCTTCCTCCAAATAATAACAGGACCTTGAGTTTAAAATCCCGTTCAAAGACAGTAACCAGAATTTTCCAGCCACCCCCCCCCCCCCCCCCCCCCACCCACCCCCGCCCCACCACCACCCTTTCCGCGGCAGGGGTCGTTCACCATTGACTGGCAGCCGTGGTCAATGGCAATTAGCATGATGTGCCTGTCCCGCCACCGGAGAATCCACGACGGGGGACAACCTTGGCAGGACTGGAAGATTCCGCCAGTGGGAAGGGCTGGAAAATCCCGCCCAGGATCTCCAACATAAATTCCAGAGGATAAAAGGTACAGAAAGAGGCCATTTGATATAATGGAGATGGGGAGGCAATGCCCGAGTGGCATTGCCACCGGGCTAGTAATCCCGAGACCCAGGGTAATTCTCTGGAGCCCCGGGTTCGAATCCCAACATGGCAGAAGGTGAAATTTGAGTTCAATAAAAATCTGGAATTAAAAGTCTAATGGTGACCATGAAACCATTGATGATTGTCATAAAACCCCATCTGGTCGCCAATGTCTTTTAGGGAAGGAAATCTGCAATCCTTACCTGGTCTGGCCTACATGTGACACCAGAGCCAATGCAATATTGTTGACCCTCAACTGCCCTCAGGGATGGGCAATAAATGCTGGCCCAACCAGTGACATACCATAACCAAATAAAAAAATGGGCAGCGACCTTGGTGCTGGAGAGGATACAGAGTGAAAGGTCAGAGCAAGGTCACCAAGCTTCCATCAATTGGTTCAACATGACACAGTGTCCAGAGAGAGCACTGGAGCCGGTGGGTAGGGAATGAAGTTTGTGTTGGGCACTGAAGACAATAGGTTTAGTCTTCGCAAGACTTAACTGAAGGGAATTTCTGCTCATCTGGTATAGTCTAACAGTGGAAATGTCAAGAGAATAAGGCAGTGAGATAAACCTGGGTCAACATACGCTTGGAAGACTGCTGGATGGTGTTACATGTGGATGAGCAATAGGAGGGAGACAAGCATAGATCCCTGGGAATTATAGAGGTAATGGCGCAGGAATGGGATGAGAAGCCATTGCGAATGACTGGATAGATAAGTATGGAACCAAGTGATTGCCGTCCCAGCCATTGGAGAGGTGAGGTCAATCATGTTAAAGGCTGTGGACAGGTGGAGGAAGCTGAGGTGGGTGGGCACGGTGGCACGGTGGTTAGCACTGCTGCCTCACTAGCGCCAGGGTCCCAGGTTCAATTCTGGCCTCGGGTCACTGTCTGTGTGGAGTTTGCAAATTCTCCATGTATCTGAGTGGGGGTACTCTGGTTTCCCCCCACACTCCAAAGATGTACGGGCTAGGTTAATTGGCCATGCTAAATTGACCCTAGTGTCAGGGGGATCAGTAGGGTAAAATGCATGGGATTACGGGAATAGGGCCTGGGTGGGATTGTGGTCGGTGCAGACTCGATGGATCAAACAGCACTGCAGGGATTCATGATAATTTACCCTTTTCACAGTCACATAGAATGTCATTTGCACCTTGGATAATGGCCACTTTGTGCTGAGGCAGGGACAGAAATCTAGTTGGATGGACTTCTGGGAAAGATGGACATGGCTTTTGGAATGCGAAGCCATTTGGAGAGGCAAGAAAAGCTGGAGATAGGACATTAACTTGAAAAGACCGAGCGTCTGAGGGCGGTGATTTGGAAGAGAGGCTGATGGCAGCAGAATGAAGGGGAAAAGAACAATTCATGACAAGAGAGAACCAAAAATAACATCAACCAACAGTATATAAAGAATACTGAGGGAGGGAGGTGTCTGGAAAGTCCAATTCAGCAAATAAATAAGTAGGATGAAATTAAGTAACCAGTCTCCCATCCATTGACACTGTCTACACTTCCCGCTGCCTCGGCAAAGCAGCCGGCATAATCAAGGACCCCACGTACCCCGGACATTCTCTCTTCCAGCTTCTTCTGTCAGGAAAAAGATACAAAAGTCTGGGGTCATGTACCAACCGACTCAAGAACAGCTTCTTCCCTGCTGCTGTCAGACTTTTGAATGGACTTACCTTGCATTAAGTTGATCTTTCTCTACACCCTAGCTATGACTGTAACACTACATTCTGCACTCTCTCCTTTCCTTCTCTATGAACGGTATGTTTTGTCTGTATAGTGCGCAAGAAACAATACTTTTCACTGCATGTTAATACATGTGACAATAATAAATCAAATCAAATCAAAACATTGTCTTTTTTTAAATCCTCTCCATGGGAACTGAAATTAATATCAATATTGGAACAAAGAAGGGTGACAGTTCTAAGTCAGGCCAGTTCTACCTGATTGTTCTGTCTTATCGGTTGAGTGGATGGTAGATAATTAGCCCAGCACTATCAGTTAATAACTAATAATTTTTATCATAGCAACTCTTATTTAGAGGCTGTAACTAAATTTGGAAAACATCCCAAGGTGCTTCACATGTGTGTGATTTATCCAATGATTGCATGTTTTCGCAGGCCACCAGGCTCCCGTATTCCCAGCAAGCTTCACTTCCATCTTGTGAACTGGGCAAAATGTTTATAAAAGCTTCTCAGCCATTGGGTGGTACAGCAAGAAGCATAACATGTGCCTGAGTGTAATGACTTTAGTCAGGATATTGAGGTTCGGCTATTGGAGTACGAACTCCCTGGTTAAGGGGCCAATTGATGGGCCTATCAGGGAGACTTTACTTTGTATATAACCGGGAGTGTCACTTCCTCTGGGACTCCTGAAGGTAGACTGCTGACTGCTAGCACTCTGTACTGCTGTTGGAATTGTAAATAAAGGGATTCTGCTGAAGGGACTTCTGCCTCCGTGAACTTAATACACTGCGGAAATCTAGTTCCAAAGTAGAAAGGTTTAATCCCATGAAGACTATTTTTCATTTTATGAAGGGTTCATATGGATGGGCTGTGATCTTGCTCATATGAATCTGAAGGGATCAATTAAGTAAGAGGCAATGGTATATTATATCGAGTGTTACAGACATAATGTATGTGTCCTAAAGCCCATAATCAGCATGTTTATATGGAGATTGCTGTGTGTTTTGTACTGCAAATCCCAATTAAATAATTCAGCAGCAAGTTTTTCTGAGTTTAAAATAAAGAAGGTTATTTATTCTCACAGAATTACCATGAATGAATGCAATGTCACACACTTGGTCTCTCATTCATACACACACTCACGCACGCACGCAAGAGTTGCACATATTTGATATAGATAGTGCACTTTTATGGATAATCTTCCCCTCTCGTCATCAATGGATTTTGTGGTAGGTGGGGCCAGAGGATAATAAGGAACGTTAAAGATCAGTTTCCTGATCTCGGGTCGACTTTCCCGCTGAAGTTGGATGGGAACACATTTTATATCGAGTGCATGCTCAATCAAACCCCAATAGAATGGAATTGTGTGTCCCTGTCAAATTGCCAGCCCCACCAATGGGAATTTACTCTGCTTCGTTACCTGACTTCACAATCATGGTGTGAACTTGGCAAGGGAGAATTTTAGAGCACTCACTCCACAGCCCACGCTACCTGCACCACTGGACATGACCACAGTTGTGGTGCATGTGGAATCTACTATGGGGGAGGAGGTGAATGGAATGGGGTGGCTGGAGTGAGGGGAGGGAGGAAAACATTAGGGGAAATTGGGGAGTAAGTGGGAAGCTTGTTTGGGGGCAGAGTATTTCAGAGGAAAGAATCCTTTGAGTCAATCTTGGGGGGGGGGGGGCACTGAGGGAGCGGATGGTAGAATGGGACAGTGAGAGGGGCAAGTGGGATGTCGTAGGGCCAGGGTTTGGGTATGATGAGTGTAGCTTTCATTCAGAGGGTCATTGAGGGGGGATGAGGACAGTGTCTTGGATTACAGGAGTGGAGAGGATCAGGGCGGGCATCGACACGCTGACTGGTGTGGGCTCAGCGGGGAGGGCAGGCATGCCCACATTAGCAGTGATAGGGTCCAGGGTGATGGGGGGAGGTGCAAGGGTTACTGAGGGGAGAGTGAAGGTTACACTGGGGGCGATGGTGGTGATTGGGTAAGTTGGTGGGTGACAGGAGGGAGTTTAAGTTTAAGTTTATTCATTAGTGTCGCAAGTAGACTTACATTAACACTGCAATGAAGTTACTGTGAAAATCCCCTAGCCACCACACTCCGGTGCCTGTTCGGGTACACTGAGGGAGAATTTAGCACGGCCAATGCACCTAACCAGCACGTCTTTCAGGCTGCGGGAGGAAATCGGAGCACTCGGAGGAAACCAATGCAGACACGGGGAGAATGTTCAGACGCCGCACAGACAGTGACCCAAGTCGGGAATTGAACCCAGGTCCCTGGCGCTGTGAGGCAGCAGTGCTAACCACTGTGCCATGGTGTAGGGTGGAAGATGGGGAGGCAGGTCTGGTGTCTGCACCATCCTGAGGCAGAGGGAACTCAGCCGCAAGCAACACACTCCAACTCCAAAACCTCACGGTGAGGGGGAGGTGCTTCTCGGGTGGGTGAAGCTGGAGGTCTGCACAACTGGCCAACTAACGTTAATAACCACAGAGCTTTGTGCTTTGCAAATCGTCACCGCTTGCTGAGGGCCACACAGCAATTCCAATCACCTGACTGGGTCTTTAACATTTCTGAGTCCCGGCCAGTCTAACTTTGATGGGGGGGCCATTATGAAACAATGAGAACTTTCTTTCTTTATTCTTTCATGGGATGTCGGCATTGTCCCTAATTGCCCTTGAACTGAGGGCTTTGCTGGGCCATTTCAGAGGGCAGTTAAGAATCAACTATATTGCTGTGGGCCTGGAGTCACATGTAGGCCAGACCAGGTGAGGGCGGCAGATTTCCTTCCCGAAAGGACATTAGTGAACCAGATGGGTCTTTATGACTATCAATTATATTTTCTTGGTCACTATTATTGAGATTAACTTTATGGCTGCGATTCTCCCATCCCACTGCGCTACTTTCTTAGCCCGGCGAGCTGGGAGATTGTCAGGCTGAGTTGTGGAGTTTGTGAGTGCGTTCGTGTCCCCGCTCGCGTCTCCCAGCGCTGAATTTCTAGCGGTGACTGCACTGCACAGGTAATCAGTGGGGAGAAGCAAAGACCATTAACATGGTCATTTTAATCTCATTTAAATGAGATTTGCGGCTGAGTCCTCCAGGCCTGTTAGCATCCCCCCCACACCCCCCCCCCACCCCCCCCCGCCCCCACACCCCCCACCCCACCCCTCCCCACCTCCGCCAGAGTAATTCACCCCAGGGGGGTTCAGACTAGCTCCCCACTTTTGCGGAACTGGTGGCCCGACCCCACTGGAGTGAAGGGGGGCAATCGGGGCCCCCCAGAGAGTCGGGAGGCAGAGGGGGACACCCCCAAGCATTGGTGCCCTGGCAGCGCCAGTCTGTGCCTCCTGGCACTGCCGAATGTGCAAAGTGCCAATGTCCAGAGGGCTCTTTGGCACTGTCCATTGGGCATAGGGGGCACCAAGGGGGTGGGGCGTATGGAGGGCAGGGCCGAGGGGGGCAGGGCCCGCTGCCACTCTGCATTGTGATTTGTGGGTGGAGGAGGGAGGCCAGTGATCATCATAGCATGTTCCTCAGCACACGTAGCCCCACAGCACAGGCCACCCCACCCCAAACCCCTCCACCACCCCCATGATCTTTGAAAAGTGCCACCGAACTTTAACCCAAGGGGTCTCAGTTAATATTGCAAATAAACACAGCGGGGGGGGGGCAATTCTCCCCCAAAAATTCTAAGTGCTGAGTTGGTGGGAAAAATGGTGTAAATCATGATTGTTTTTTCAGTGGGAGCTCAGACCCGAATCTCCCACACTCTGTGCAATGCAGAGGCCACAATCGTGAATATCATTAAAAGCTTGGGGGTGCGGGGCCTATTCACACCGGAGTCTGGCAGTTCCAGGACTCATGCGCAGTGGCCCCCGATCTGTCAGCCTGCAGTTTGCTGGCCAGCTTGATCTCTGGCTAGCCCGGGACCCCCGCAGGGCTGCCCCTCCAGGCCCTCCCACGGCCCGATCGCGGCCCCTACGACCATTCCCAGGCCAGCCTAACCCCCCTCCAGTCCCGGGACACCGTAATCTCCAGCCCTCCAGCACCCCCCACCCCAGCAGTGATGATCCCCCCCTCCCCCACCTCAGCAGACCCCCCCCTCCACAGGAGACAGATATCCCCCCACTGGAGGCAGAACCCCCCCTCCCTCCGGAGAACAACCCCCCAGCCCGCTCTGATCGCCGGCCTCCCTCTGGCCCCAATTGATCCCCATGCAGAGTGGCAGTGGGAGCCCCGCCACCCCCACCACTCGTCCCTAGGCCCCGCCCAAAATAGGCCCTGCCCCCAATAGACCCCAACCCCCTTGGCACTACCCAATGCCTGAAGGGCAGTGCCAAGCTGCCCCCTGGGCATGGGCCATTTGCCCCTTGGGCAGTGCCAGGGAGCACAGGCTGGCACTGCCAGGGTGCCCATGTCTGGGGGCACTACCTCCCCACTGCCCAGCTCCTGGGGGGGTCCTGATTGCCCCCCTTTCATTCCGGTGGGATCTCCCACTAGTTCCCTGAATGTGGGGAGCTATTCTAAATCCCACTGGAGTGAAATATCCTGGTGGGTGGGAGATGCTATTGGGCCCGGAGAATTCAGTCCCGGGCCCGCTAATCACATGTAAATGATATTACAAATGGATTAAAATCACTTACCTGGCCTTCCCGCCGGTTTTCAGTGTGGTCCCAACTGCGTCTACTTTCCGGTGGTGGGCGATGTGCATGCTTCGGGAACGCATGCACAAATCCCGCGAATCGGCGCACGCACGTGTCTCCCATTCCGACCCATCAAGACATTCACGGATCGGAATGGGAGAATTGCTCCCAGCATCTCTGACAGTGCAGCACAACGGGAAAGCGACTGGCCCGGATGGGGTACCCGGACGTGCACTCAGATCCTGCGCGGATCAGCTGGCGGGGGTATTCGCAGACATCTTCAACCTCTCTTTACAACAATCTGAGGTCCCTATCAGCTTCAAGAAGACGCCCATCATCCTGGTACCAAAGAAAAACCAAACAGCGTGCCTTAATGACTATCGGCCGGTGGCTCTGACATCCATCATTATGAAGTGTTTCGAAAGGTTAGTCATGGCGCGAATTAATTCCAGTCTCCCAGACTACCTGGATCCACTACTGTTCACCTACTGCCGCAACAGGTCCACAGCAGACACCATCTCCCTGGCTCTGCACTCGACCCTGGAACACCTCGATAACAAGGACACCGATGTCAGACTCCTATTTATTGACTACAGCTCAGCCTTCAACACCATTATTCCCACAAAACTCATCTCCAAACTCCGTGGCCTGGGCCTCGGCTCCTCCCTCTGCGACTGGATCCTGAACTTCCTAACTCACAGACCACAATCAGTAAGGATAGGCAACAACACCTCCTCCACGATCATCCTCAACACCGGTACCCCACAAGACTGTGTTCTCAGCCCCCTACTATACTCCTTATACACCTATGACTGTGTGGCCAAATTCCCCTCCAATTCGATTTTCAAGTTTGCTGACGACACCACCGTAGTGGGTCGGATCTCAAACAATGGCAAGACAGAGTACAGGAATGAGATAGAGAATCTGGGGAACTGGTGCAGCGACAATAATCTCTCCCTCAATGTCAACAAAACGAAGGAGATTGTCATTGACTTCAGGAAGCGTAAAGGAGAACATGCCCCTGTCTACATCAACGGGGACGAAGTGGAAATCATCGAGAGCTTCAAGTTTTTAGGTGTCCAGATCACCAACAACCTGTCCTGGTCCCCCCATGCTGATACTATAGTTAAGAAAGCCCACCAACGCCTCTACTTTCTCAGAAGATGAAGGAAATTTGGCATGTCAGCTTCGACTCTCACCAACATCGACAAATGCACCATAGAAAGCATTCTTTCTGCTTGTATTACAGTTTGGTATGGCTCCTGCTCTGTCGTGAATGAAGCCCAGTCCATCACGCAAACCAGCCTCCCATCCACTGACACTGTCGACATTTCCCGCTGCCTCGGGAAAAGCAGCCAGCATAAACAAGGACCCCACGCATCCTGGGATACACTCTTCTACCTTCCCCCGTCGGGAAAAAGATACAAAAGTCTGAGGTCATGCACCAACCAATTCAAGAACAGCTTCTTCCCTGCTGCCATCAGACTTTTGAATGGACCTACCTCATATTAAGCTGATCTTTCTCTACACCTTAGCTATGACTTTCACACTACATTCTGCACTCTCTCCTTTCCTTCTTTATATAGGGTATGCTTTGTCCGTATAGCGTGCAAGAAACAATACTTTTCACTGTACACTAAAGGATGCAACAATAATAAATCAAATCCAATTCTTTAATAATGCAATGAAGTGACTGCCTATATTCTGCACTTAAGTCTCTGGAGTGAAACCTTTGACTCAGAGGTAAGCTTTCTGCCAGTGAATCACAGCTGACACCCAGGATTATTTGCGGATTCAGTTTGGCATTGCTTTAAGGGTTTCACTGTATTTTTTGAAGGTGGTATGTCAACTGATGCACAATGTAATCATTTCTCTGTGAATTGGTGAGTCCTAGCAAATCCCTGGCTCATCCCCAAGTTTGGGAGCGCAGCAGGAAACGTTGGCTCTGTTTCTCTCTCATTATTTTAGCGAGTGTTGCGAATGAATGGAGCTGTGACACCTTGAAATGGGGCAGCTGGTGAGCGATGGACGTGGACACGTGCCAGGCTCAACTCAGCTAACAGCTAGAGTGGCTGTCAGATTCGCTGCTTGCATTGTGGATTGGCTGCCCATTCTAAACCCCGTAAGAAGTTTAACAACACCAGGTTAAAGTCCAACAGGTTCATTTGGTAGCAAAAGCCACACAAGCTTTCGGAGCTCCAAGCCCCTTCTTCAGGTGACTTCAGGTGAAGAAGGGGCTTGGAGCTCCGAAAGCTTGTGTGGCTTTTGCTACCAAATAAACCTGTTGGACTTTAACCTGGTGTTGTTAAACTTCTTACTGTATTCTAAACCCCGGCAGCCAGTGCCCATGAGTGGTCTTACACCTGGGCAGCAAGTTGAAAATCTACCCCCGAGATTGAAGAGATATTTTTCCATATGGTTTGCCAGTTGCGTAGATAACTAGAAGTTTGGGTGAAATGAATAATTAGTGCCCCAAACAATGAGAGGAACTGAAGTTATGTATTAATGTTATCAGGTCCTCACAATCAAGGAAATGTAAGAACATTGAGAATTTTAGGAACTGCAAAAAGCCACTTCACCAAAAAAAGGGCACTTTTAAATAGAACAAAGAACAATACAGCACAGGAACAGGCCCTTTGGCCCACCAAACCTGCGCCGATACATGGTTTCTATCCCTCTGTTCGCCTCCCGTTCCTGTGTCTATCAAGATATACTTTGAAGATTGCTAATGTGTCTGCTTCCACCAGCCCCACTGGCAGTGCATTCCAGGCACCCACCACCCTCTGTGAAAAACTTTCCCCGCATGTCTCCTCTAAACTCACACCCTCTCTCCTTGACCCTGTGCCCTCTTGTGGTCCACCCTTCCACCCTGGGAAAAAGCCTCTGACTATCCACCCTGTCTATGCCTCTCATAATTTTGTGGAGTTCTATCAGGTCGCCCTGCAGTCTCCATCTTTCCAGCGAAAGCAATCCGAGTTTATCCAACCTCTCCTCATAACTAAAGCCCTCCAGACCAGGCAACATCCTGGTAAACCCTCTCCAGAGCATTCACGTCCTTCTGGCAGATTACTGATAACTTTATTATCGCTGCTGACGACTTCTGTTTCGGTCGAACATATTGGTTATCACTTTAACCCCTCTTCCCATCCCCACAATACCATTGGCCTCCTATCCTCTGGCAACAAAGTTCACCACAAGATGTAGTATCCAGCCTTTTCTCTGGACACCATACAGTCCTCTGATCTCAATAACTTCGGACCTTGGCCAGAACCAGCCGTTTGTTTTTACAGGGGCAGATGATGGGGTTATAATTGCTTACCATTGCCACTGAGCGGGGTGGCAGATTGGTATAGAAACATAGAAACATAGAAAACCTACAGCACAAACAGGCCGTTCCGCCCACAAGTTGTGCCGAACACATCCCTACCTTCTAGACCTTCCTATAACCCTCCATCCTATTAAGCTCCATGCACTCATCCAGGAGTCTCTTAAAAGACCCTATTGAGTTCGCCTCCTCCACCACTGACGGCAGCCGATTCCACTCGCCCACCACCCTCTGAGTGAAAAACTTACCCCTAACATCTCCCCTGTACCCATCCCCCAGCACCTTAAACCTGTGTCCTCTCGTAGCAGACATTTCCACCCTGGGAAAAAGCCTCTGAGAGTCCACCCGATCTATGCCTCTCAACATTTTATACACCTCCATTAGGTCTCCTCTCATCCTTCGTCTCTCCAAGGAGAAAAGACCGAGCTCCCTCAGCCTATCCTCATAAGGCATGCCACTCAATCCAGGCAACATCCTTGTAAATCTCCTCTGCACCCTTTCAATCTTTTCCACATCCTTCCTATAGTGAGGCGACCAGAACTGAGCTGATGCGCGATATAACTCACGAGGCTAGAGATGCTCGAGGAAATAAAGGCTTTTATTGACTACTACAATAGAGCTACCATATATAATACACGATCCCAGACTGAGGGGTCCCAGACAGAGCAGTGACCTTTATACCTCTCCCAGGAGGCGGAGCCCGACTGGGATGTACCATAATAACTATAATACAGGTAGAACAGCCCAACCCTAACCCCAACAGTAACATGTAGAACAGCCCAACCCTAACCCCAACAGTAACAAGTAGAACAACCCAGCCCTAACCCCAACAGCAACATATATACAGACTCATAGTACTGGCCAGACCCTGGCTCAGTACTACCTGGTGGGAACCAACGATGGTTCACCACATGAGCACAGTACTCCAAGTGATGCGTCAGAATACATTTCTGGTGTTAAGTTCGTATTTTGTGCCCTCGGTCTGTTTTATCTTCTTCTAGGACTGATGTATCCAATATTTCCCAGAATTTCATTTAGCTCACATCCGTGGACTTTATTTCCCTCTTGATTTCTCCATTTTAAAAATTTGAATGGCTATTTTCCACGGATGTCCTCACTAATGAGTGCAAAGGTTGTGGGTTCACCTTGCACCCTGAAAATAAAGTTGCCTCCAATTTTCATGGGATGTGGGTGTCACTGACTGGACCAACATTTAGTGTCCATCCCTAATTGCCCTTGAACTGAAGACCACTTCAGAGCTAACCACATTGCTGTGGATCTGGAGTCACTAGATTGCAGATTTCCTCTCCTGAAGGACACTAGTGAACCAGCTGGGTTTTTACAACAATCAGCAACGGTCAGCATTAAATTCTTTATTGAATTTCACCACCTTGTGGGATTTGAACCCAGGTCCCCAGATCATTGCTGTGGGACTCTGGATCTAATTAGTGACAATACCACTATGCCACCACCTCCCAATTGGGCAAAAGCCACTTCTCGACATGTTTTAAAACATTACAAACTGCCTCTTAAAAAGAAATGGCACTGACTACTCTCCATCAATAACTAGTCTTTGAGAGTCATTTTCAGGTATTTAAAATTAGGTTAATCACAGGTGGTGGATTGGTTACAGATTTAAAATGTTTTTTATTTTGAAATAAATCCATTTTCAGTTGCACTGATCAAACTGCACCAAGGGCCACTCTTGTGGATATATCACGGAATATTCGTTGAGGCAATTTATTTCCTGTTGAGTTACTGACATTCTAAGGTGGAATCTGACTGCACTGGTTCAAGATAGTGTAGTAAGAAGTCTCACAACACTAGGTTAAAGTCCAACAGGTTTATTTGGCAGCACTAGCTTTCGGAACGTCAAGCTCCTTCTTCAGGTGAGTCACCTGAAGAAGGAGCTTGAGGCTCCGAAAGCTTGTGCTGCCAAATAAACCTGTTGGACTTTAACCTGGTGTTGTGAGACTTCTTACTGTGCTTATCCCAGTACAACGCCGGCATCTCCACATCAAGATGGTGTCCCAGGGCAATGATCCGGGGACCTGGACCTGATAGAAAGTGTGGCGATATAAAGGTGAGTTTCAGCAGAATCTTGAGGAGTAGGGAGGGGAGTAAGTAATTCTCGAGGCTCGCACAATTTTGACCAGGTTCTGAGCAAGGATCATCGATTGCACCTACAGTGGAAACTCTGCCCCAGTGAAATGCCAAAAACCTCACAAAGACATAAAGAACAGAACATGTGATTAAAGTCCCAGCTACCAGAGGCAATGGTCTTTAAATTGACCAATGAATTTATTCTTTTCATTAATGTATGACATTAATAGGTCGGGTGGATAGAGTGGATGTGGGGAGATGTTTCCATTGGTGGGAGAGACGAGAATCCGAGGGCACAGCCTCAGAATAAAGGGACAACCCTTTAGAACTGAGACGAGCAGTAATTTTGTCAGCGAATCAGTGGAATTCATTGCCACGGGAGTCTGGGGAGGCCAAGCATTGAGTGCATTTATTACAGAGATTAATAGTTTCTTGATAGGGAAAGGGATTAAAGATTGAGGGGAAAAAGCAGGAGAGTGGGATTGAGAAATTTATCAGCCATGATTGAATGGCAGAGCAGACTCGATGGGCCGAATGGCCTCATTCTGCTCCTATATCCCATGGTCTTGTGGACATGTCTCTTGTTAGAACACAAGTTACATTTCAACACCACTTAACTATAGTCTACTACAGAGGCACAGCAAATCTAACACAAAGGGAAAATGAAAGGCTGATGAAATTCAACGTGGGCAAGTGCGAGGTCGTACACTTTGGAAAAAAGAATAGAGGCATGGACTATTTTCTAAACGGTGACAAAATTCATAATGCTAAAGTGCAAAGGGACTTGGGAGTCCTAGTCCAGGATTCTCTAAAGGTAAACTTGCAGGTTGAGTCCGTAATTAGGAAAGCAAATGTAATGTTGTCATTTATCTCAAGAGGCTTGGAATACAAAAGCAGGGATGTACTTCTGAGGCTTTATAAAGCACTGGTTAGGCCCCATTTGGAGTACTGTGAGCAATTTTGGGCCCCACACCTCAGGAAGGACATACTGGCACTGGAGCGGGTCCAGCGGAGATTCACACGGATGATCCCAGGAATGGTAGGCCTGACATACGATGAACGTCTGAGGATCGTGGGATTATATTCATTGGAGTTTAGGAGGTTGAGGGGAGATCTGATAGAAACTTACAAGATAATGAACGGCTTAGATAGGATGGACGTAGGGAAGTTGTTTCCATTAACAGGGGAGACTAGGACGCGGGGGCACAGCCTTAGAATAAAAGGGAGTCACTTTAGAACAGAGATGAGGAGAAATTTCTTCAGCCAGAGAGTGGTGGGTCTGTGGAATTCATTGCCACAGAGGGCTGTGGAGGCCGAGACGTTGAGCGTCTTCAAGACAGAAATTGATAAATTCTTGATTTCTCGAGGAATTAAGGGCTATGGGGAGAGAGCGGGTAAATGGAGTTGAAATCAACCATGATTGAATGGTGGAGTGGACTCGATGGGCCGAATGGCCTTACTTCCGCTCCTATGTCTTATGGTCTTATGGTCTAAGATAGTTAAAAATGACACATATTTGCCGAGCTTAACTGCCTGCACACATTAAAGGTCAACTCTACCAGTTATGACCAGACTTATGCCCTCTCATTAAGTATGGACTATCACCTGCACATTGTTAATAGCCTGAATGGTATTTTAGCTTAAATATATCAAGTATTAATAATTGCACTTATAAAAGATTATGCTGAATTTTCACTTTGTCAAGCGATAATTTATTTTCTGACAGTGAGGTGAAATTCATTTGTCTTTTACTTCTTGCCAATTAATTAATCTCAGTTGATGAACCACCCTGGAACTATTTGGTGAAGTCAAACATGGCTGCGTGGCCCAGAATGCATCACACTCTCAGGCAAAGGAGCCTGGACCCTGTTTCCCTCACTGAACGGGGTGGCACGGTGGCACAGTGGTTAGCAATGCTGCTTCACAGCACCAGCGACCCGAGTTCGATTCCTGGCTTGGGTCACTGTCTATGTGGAGTTTGCACGTTCTCCCCATGTCTGCGTGGGTTTCCTCCGGGTGCTCCGGTTTCCTCCCACATTCTGAAAGGCGTGCTGGTTAGGGTGCATTGACCCGAACAGGCACTGGAGTGTGGCGACTAGGGGAATTTCACAGTAACTTCATTGCAGTGTTAATGTAAGCCTTACTTGTGACTAATAAATAAACTTTAAGAGGAAGGAATAAAGGTCTCTGGGTCAGGGAGAGAAGACCAACAGGAAGAGAAAGATATCTTCAAGTTAAACAAGATATATCGCAATTAAAATAAGCAAAATACTACGGATGCAGGAATCATAGCGGGCAAAGGCCCGTCGATCTCGAGAAGGATTTTCCAGTCTTGGGGTGAGCGTGGCCAGAAAATCCCACCCATTAACTCTGTTTCTCTCTACAGATGCTGCCAGACCTGCTGAGATTTTCCAGCATCCTCTGTTTATATCACAAATAGGATGCAGAGTGATGCTTGGGTGTCATAAATATACTCAGCAGGCACAGCCCATTTTTAGACCCACCTGAATGATCCTTTAATCTCAGAGAGAGAGAAAAGCAAACAAAGAGCAGGCACGGTGAGACTCTGAGCTAGTGAGTGGAGCCAATGATTCATCATGAGGAGTGAGTGTGCAACACAACACTAACAACAAAAACAATTCATGTAAAACATTCAACGTAGCAAAATGCCTCAGGGCACTGCACAAGAACGTAATCAAACAAGGTTTGACACGGGACAATATAAGGAGATATTAAGACAAGTGTCCCAAAACCTGGGCAAGAGAGGAAAGTTTTAAACAGAATCTTAATGGGGGAGAAGGAGGCAGAGGTCTTCAGAAAGGGAAATTCCAGAACTTTGGCAGCTTTACCTGTCAATGGTGGTGCTGGAAATTGGAGGCCAGAGTTGAATGAGTAGTTAGATTCGGAGGATTGTGGTCCAAATGTACAAGGAAGCTTGAATTACCTGGGCCCTGGCCCCTTGGAGTCACAGTGGACAGCCTCAGAGTAATTGGCTGAATAAAGAGATCAGTCTCCTTCAAGGTTGCTCCTCCCGTTGGTCTGACCCACACATTCTGGGCCTCAGTGGCTGGCCGATACACAACGACTGTCTCCCATCCCACCATGGTTTTTGGCCAGCATTTATTGCCCATCCCGAGTTGCCCTTGAAACTGAGTGTCTTGCTGGGCCATTCCAGAGGGCAGCTGAGAATCAACCACATTGCTGTGGCTCCAGAGTCACATGTAGGCCAGACCGGGTAAGGACGGCAGATTTCCTTCTCTAAAGGGCATTAGTGAACCAGATAGGTTTTTCTGACAATCGACAATGCTTTCATGGTCATCAGTAGATTCTTAATTCCAGATTTAAAAAAAACATTGGATTCAAATTCCACCACCTGCCATGGCAGGATTCGAACCCGGGTCCCCAGAACATGAGCTGAGTTTCTGGATTAGTAGCGATAATACCAGTAGACCATCACCTCGTTCAATCTGCTTATTACTGGGAATTCTGCTGGAGTCAGGATAGAGGATGCATCACTCCGGCATTGTTTTGGGTGGCAGAGTTGAGATCATGGCGTCTTTAGGCCAGTGTTTAAAATATAATGATCACAAAGGATGTCAGCATACTTAACCACGGATTGGTTATTTACTTTAATTACCAATTCTTGCAAGATGTTTCCTTTGGTCAACCTCCCCCAACCCCCCAAATAAATTTTACTGTGAGTGCTTTTCAACTGCTGAGACAGGATTTGAGGCAGGCTGAAGGATGTTCGCTTAAATAATGATGGCAGAGGAGTTCTCTGGGGTGCTCTGGGTCATGTTCCTCTGAGCCAGGCTCGACACCCACCTCAGGACTGGATAGTTAAGGAAAGTGTGTTCATAACTTGGCCATGACTTTCCGATCCTTCCGATAGATCCCAACGGTAGCCAGTAAGAGCGGGAGATGGGTGTTGGGTGTTCCATCACCTGTTGGGTTTTGGAAAGAACATCACGACCCGTTGTTCCATGCTAACGGAAGTGTGTAAAGTATTGCCATGGTAACTTGGACATCCTGAGTGGCATGAACGTCCATCCACACGGGTTTATGAGGACAGATTTAACTTACATTCAGACTTTGGACAGTCCCGCAATACTGACCTGACTAGTGCCCAAGAAATGTGAGACAGAGTGAAACCTGGGCTACAGAACTGATTCCCCCGATCATTCACACTGATCCCACCCCCAACCACCGGCCTGACTGATTACCCCCCAGAGGTGGCGAAGAGGCACTGAACTGCCAACCGACAACCCACCTCACCCACCTGCCGCTCTACCCACCTCACCCACCTGCCGCTCTACCCACCTCACCCACCTGCCGCTCTACCCACTACCCACTCACTCACACCCTACCCCCTCACTGACCCACCCTATCCACTCACTCACCCACCCTACCCACTCACTCACCCACCCTACCCACTCACTCACCCACCCTACCCACTCACTCACCCACCCTACCCATTCACTCACCCACCCTACCCATTCACTCACCCACCCTACCCACTCTCTAACCCACCCTACCCACTCACTCACCCTCCCCCCTCACACACCCACCCTACCCACTCACTCACCCTCCCCCCTCACACACCCACCCTACCCACTCACTAACCCACCCTACCCACTCACCCACCCTCCCCCCTCACACACCCACTCTACCCACTCACTCACCCACACTAGCCACTCACTCACCCACTCTACCCACTCACTCACTCACTCTACCCATTCACTCACCCACTCTACCCACTCACTCACCCACTCTACCCTCTCACCCACCCTAGCCACTCACTCATCCACCCTGCCCACTCACTCACGGACCCTACCCACTCACTCATCCACCCTACCCACTCACTCACACCCTACCCCCTCACTCACCCACCCTACCCAATCACTCACCCACCCTACCCACTCACTCACCCACCCGACCCAATCACTCTCCCACCCTACCCACTCACTCACCCACCCTTCCCACTCACTCACCCACCCTTCCCACTCACTCACCCACCCGACCCACTCTCTCAGCCCCCAACCACTCACTCACCCACTCTAGTCACTAACGCACAAACCCTACCCACTCGCCCACCCACCCTACCCATTCACTCACCCTCTCTACCCCCTCACTCACCCACCGTACCCACTCACTCACCCACCCTACCCACTCACTCACTCACCCTACCCACTCACCCACCCGACCCACTCACTCACCCTACCCACTCACTCACCCACCCTACCCACTCACTGACCCACCCTGCCCACTCACTCACCGACCCTACCCACTCACTCACACCCTGCCCACTCACTCACCCACCCTACCCACTCACTCACCCACCCTACCCTCTCACTCACCCACACGACCCACTCACTCACCCACTCTACCCACTCACTCACCCACCCTGCCCACTCACTCACCGACCCTACCCACTCACTCACACCCTGCCCACTCACTCACCCACTCTACCCACTCACTCCCCCACCCTACCCACTCACTCACCCACCCGACCCACTCACTCACCCACCCTACCCACTCACTCACCCACACGACCCACTCACTCGCCCACTCTACCCACTCACCCACCCTACCCTCTCACTCACCCACCCTACCCTCTCACTCACCCACCCTACCCACTCACTCACCCACCCTACCCTCTCACTCACCCACACGACCCACTCACTCACCCACCCTACCCTCTCACTCACCCACACGACCCACTCACTCACCCACTCTACCCACTCACCCACCCTACCCTCTCACTCACCCACCCTACCCTCTCACTCACCCACCCTACCCACTCACTCACCCACCCTACCCTCTCACTCACCCACCCTACCCACTCACTCACCCACCCTATCCTCTCACTCACCCACACGACCCACTCACTCACCCACCCTACCCTCTCACTCACCCACCCTACCCTCTCACTCACCCACCCTACCCTCTCACTCACCCACCCTACCCACTCACTCACCCACCCTACCCTCTCACTCACCCACACGACCCACTCACTGACCCACCCTACCCATTCACTCACCCACCCTGCCCACTCACTCACCCACTCTACCCACTCACTCACCCACTCTACCCACTCACTCACCCACTCTACACTCTCACCCACCCTACCACTCACTCACCCACCCTCTCATTCACTTACACTCAAATTGGAAATTTAATTTTGATTGACACCAGCTGGTGCTCTGAAAAGGGGGCATGTTATGATCTCCATGCCTCCCACCCCCTCCGAGACTCTACTCTGCTGCTTCCGAGCTCTCCAAGCAATGCTGCACTCTGCAGTTCCGGAAAAGCTGCGCTCGGAACATCCCAGAGGAAATACGGAGCAATGTCGAGTCGGGGGAATGTTCATGTGAAGGGGCCGAGTGAGGGTGACTGTTACTCCTCGCAACATCCTGGACTTCACTTCAAAATTACAAAGGGCTCTGATACAGTAGACAGGGAGAACTTGTTTCCACTGGTAACAGGGGTGAAAACTGGAGGATAAAGGTTTAATATAACTGACAAAACAAAAGAGGAGATGAATGGAAAGGTAGCACAGTGGTTAGTGCTGCTGCCTCACAGCGCCAGGAGCCTGGGTTCAATTCCTGGCTTGGGTCACTGTGTGAAGTCTGCACATTCTCCCCGTGTCTGCATGGGTTTCCTCTGGGTGCTCCGGTTTCCTTCCAATGTCCCAGGGTGTGTAGGTTCGGTGGATTAGCCATGGTAAATGTGTGGGGATACGGGAAGGGATGTGGAGGATACTCTTTTGGAGGGTTGGTGCCGACTCAGTGGGCTGGATCGCCTCTTTCTGCACCGTATGGATTTTTTATTTTTTCATTCCTGGGACATGGGCGTCGCTGGCTGGCCCAGCATTTATTGCCTATCCCTAGTTGCCCTTGAGAAGGTGGTGGTGAGCTGTTCTCTTGAATCGCTGCAGTCCACGTGCTGTGGGTTGACCCACAATGCTATGAGGGAGGAAATTCCAGGATTTTGACCCAGCGACTGTGAAGAAACGGTGATATGTTTCCAAGTCAGGATGGTGAGTGGCTTGGAGGGGGACTTGCGGGTGGTGGTGTTCCCAGGTATCTGCTGCCCTTGTCCTTCTAGATAGAAGTGCTAGTGGGTTTGGAAGGTGCTGTCTAAGGATCTTTGGTGAATTGTTGCAGTGCATCTTGTAGATGGTACACACTGCTGCTACTGAGCATCGGTGATGGAGAGATTGAATGTTTGTAGATGGGGTGCCAATCAAGCGGGGCTGCTTTGTCCTGAATGGTGTCGAGCTTCTTGAGTGTTGTTGGAGCTGCACCCATCCAGGCAAGTGGAGAGTATTCCATCACACTCCTGACTTGTGCCTTGTAGATGACACTCATCTCCCTCACACACACACTCACTCCTCTCTCACACACACCCTCACTCCTCTCTCACACACACCCTCACTCCTCTCTCACACACATACTCACTCCTCTCTCTCACAGACACACTCTCACTCCTCTCCCTCACACACACACTCACTCCTCTCCCTCACACACACACTCACTCCTCTCCCTCACACACACACTCACTCCTCTCCCTCACACACACACTCACTCCTCTCCCTCACACACACACTCACTCCTCTCCCTCACACACACACTCACTCCTCTCTCTCACAAACTCTCACTCCTCTCCCTCACACACACACTCACTCCTCTCTCTCACACACAGACTCTCACCCCTTTCTCTCACATACTCTCTTTACTCTCTCACAAACTCTCACTCCTCTCTCTCTCACACACACGCACTCACTCACTCTCCTCTTTCTCTCTCTCTCTCTCTCTCACACACACGCACGCCTCTCTCACTCACATTCACCCCTCTCTCTCCCTCACACACACACACACTCACTTCTCTCTCTCATGCACACACTCACTCTCTCACACACACACACACTCATTGCTGCTCACAGAAACTCACTCCTCTCTCACACAGACAGACTCCTCACTCACACACACACTCACTCCTCTCTGACACAAAGACACATCTCTCTCACACACACTCACTCTCTCACACACACACACACACTCACTCCTCTCTCTCACACAGACTCACTCCTCTCTCACACACAGACTCTCACCACTCTCTCTCACACACTCTCTTTACTCTCTCACAAACTCTCACTCCTCTCTCTCACACACACATGCACTCACTCCTCTCCCACACACACGCACTTACTAATCTCTCTCACACGCACACTCACTCCTCGCTCACACACACACTCATTCCTCTCTCACACACACACACTCACTCCTCTCTCTCACACACACGCACTCACTGCTCTCTCACACACACGCACTTACTAATCTCTCTCACATGCAGACTCACTCCTCTCTCACACACACTCACTCCTCTCTCTCACACAAACACATTCACTCCTCTCTCTCACATGCACACTCACTCATCTCTCACACTCTCACTCCTCTCTCTCTCACACACACTCACTCCTCTCTCTCTCACACACACTCACTCCACTCTCACACACACACACTCCTCTCTCTCACACATACACTCACTCCTCTCTCTCACACACTCTCACTCTCTCACACACGCACACTCATCACTGCTCACACACAAGCTCTTTCCTCTCTCACACACTCACACTCCTCACTCACACTCACTCCTCTCTCTCTCACACACGCACTCACTCCTCTCTCTCACACACACACTCATTCCTCTCTCTCACACACACACTCACTCCTCTCTCACACACACTCACTCCTCTCTCACACACACTCACTCCTCTCTCTCTCACACACACACACACTCTTTCTCTCACACACAGACACTCACTCCTCTCTCTCACACACACACACACTCACTCCTCTCTCTCTCACACACACTCACTCCTCTCTCTCACACACACACACTCACTCCTCCCTCTCTCACACACACACTCACTCCTCTCTCTCTCACACACACACTCACTCCTCTCTCTCACACACACACACTCACTCCTCCCTCTCTCACACACACACTCACTCACCTCTTTCGCACACACAATCTGATTCCTCTCTCACACACACTGACTCCTCTCTCTCTCAGACACTCACTCACTCCTCTCTCTGTCACACGCACTCACTCCTCTCTCACACACACACACTCACTCCTCTCTCTCACACACACACACTCACTCCTCTCTCTCACACACACACTGTAGCGGGATCTTTCTCTTTACTCCACTTATAGGCCGGTATTTGGGGGTCTGCCGATAGCTGTGACTGTCTCTCTCTTACAGGCCTTGAAATTTCAAAGGCCGAGGAATGCTGCACTGGGGCAACTCCGCAGGAGAGAGCGCTGAACCAGGCTCACCGTTTATACCTGACCGGTCGCCTGATACTTATATCACACAGCCATCCCAAAACCGCCACCAAGGCCTGAGTGATTCTCTCCCTTGTCAGTGGGACAATGGCCACCCTGCACCCACTCCACTCGAGTCGGTCTCCAAGAGCGAGAACAGAGAGACTCTGTTCTTTATCTCCTGACGAGCAGTCTCCCTTGAGTGAGCGGGTTCGAATCGCTCAGATCACCCTCGGTTCCAGACTCCGGATTTATGGTCAGGGATATTGAAACTGTGACCTCGCCAGAGTGCGCTGATGAGAGAACAAGAGGCAAGACGGACTCCAAACGAGTTTCAAAACTTACAGTGATTTATTTAACAATAAAATCAACCTCTCCAATACCCCACCGCACATGAATAAAACTTATACTTTATACTATCACCATGGGAGAAATGCTAACGGGTACAATGTAAAATCTTACTTTACACAGTTCAAAACAAGATTACTGAACTTTAAAATGACAATACATCACCCCCTCCCCTTGCCTCAACCTCTATCCTATCCTCGGGAGCTTCACAAGGTTGGCTGGGACACTCACAATTCTAAAAGGGGTTCCTTTGTGGTGGGCTCGAATGTCTCAGTGCAGGGTCGAAACTGGGCTGCTGTTGGTCTTCACCTCTGCACATCAGCTTGCGATTCTGGAAGAGAGCTCCGCCTTGCTTGTCTGCCTCTCTTAATCTTAACTTCCGCCCAATTTAACAACCAACTTCCCTGTCCCCGTAGGTAGTTTTCAAGGACAATGGGCTCCCGATCACCGGTAGTCTCGGTTTAATTGAGTCAATCCAAACACAAAAGGCTGGAACTGCCCTGACCCCCGGGGGTCGTTATTTTAATGTATTTTTAATGCTCCTGCGGAGCTTCCTGAACGGTGTCCCATTAGTGGGATGGGTCTTCTTGTCTTCTGTGGATGGGCCGATTTCCGTGGCCATTGTCTCTCTGTTGGTCTGTTTACTGTTCGTCTGCGGGTCTCCATCCCCCTTTGTCCTCCTGATGATTCGATCACTGGTGTGTCTGCCTTTCTGGCCACTTGCATATTCCGGGGGCTCACACCTTTTCCTTAGCACAGTCCACAGGCAGGTTATGTTTGTCCTACCGAGCCTTCTGGGAGGTTTTTATCAGCCAGCAGCCAGAGTTGGCCACTTTTAAACTGGCTGTCTTGTCTGGAGACAATACACATCTTTTTAGCCTGTCTTGATGCTCTCTCCACTCCCATTGTTTTGTTTCTTAAAGACTTGATTAGTTGTAAGTATTCGCATTCCAACCATTATTCATGTAAATTGAGTCTGTGTCTTTATAAGCTCTGTTTGTGAACAGAATTCCCACTCACCTGAAGAAGGGGCTTAGAGCTTCGAAAGCTTGTGTGGCTTTTGCTACCAAATAAACCTGTTGGACTTTAACCTGGTGTTGTTAAACTTCTTACTGTGTTTACCCCACTTTTAAACTGTCAGGTTTCTCCTGAGTCCTTTTAAAATATGGAGGATTGCCCTGAAACTTACAACATACTCACCCCTCTCTCTTTCTCTCACACACTCCTCTCACACACACACACTCACTCCTCTCACTCACACATACTCACTCCTCTCTCACACACACTCACTCTTCTCTCACACACACTCACTCCTCTCTCTCACACATACTCAGTCCTCTCTCTCTCTCTCACACACACACACACACTCACTCCTCTCTCACACACACATTCACTCCTCTCTCTCACACATACTCAGTCCTCTCTCTCACACACACACACACACACTCCTCTCTCACACACACATTCACTCCTCTCTCTCACACATACTCAGTCCTCTCTCTCTCACACACACACACACACTCACTCCTCTCTCACACACACATTCACTCCTCTCTCTCTCACACACACATACTCATCTCTCTCTCACACACACACTTACTCCTCTCTCACACACAAACTCATCTCTCTCACACACACTCCTATCTCACACACACTCACTACTCCCTCTCACACACGCTCACTACTCTCTCTCACACACACTCTTTCTCTCACACACACACACTCACTCCTCTCTCTCTCACGCACACACTCACTTCACTCTCTCTCACACACTCACTCCTCTCTCTCTAACACACACACACTCTCCTCTCTCTCTCTCACACACACACTCTCTCTCTCACACGCACATACTCACTCCTCTCTCTCAGACACACACTCACTCCTCTCACACACACACTCACTCCTCTCTCTCACACACTCTCATTTTTCTCTCTCACACACGCTCGCTCCTCCCTCTCTCACACACACACTTACTCCTCCCTCTCTCACACACACTCACTCACCTCTCTTGCACACACACTCTCATTCCTCTCTCTCACACAAACTGACTCCTCTCTCTCTCAAACATACACACACTCACCTCTCTCTCACACACACACTCACCTCTCTCTCACACACAGACTCACTCCTCTCTCTCACACACACACTCTCACTCCTCTCTCTCTCAGACATACACACACTCACCTCTCTCTCACACACACACTCACCTCTCTCTCACACACACACTCACTCCTCTCTCTCACACACACACTCTCACTCCTCTCTCTCACACACACACACTCGCTCCTCTCTCTCACACACACACTCGCTACTCTCTCACACACACACACTCGCTCCTCTCTCTCACACACACATTCCCCTCTCTCTCTCTCACACACACACACACACTCTCTCTCACATATACACTCTCTCACACACACAATCTGTCTCTCTCTCACACACACACATACACACACTCACACCTCTCTCTTTCTCACACACTCTCATTTCCCTCTCACAAGCTCTCACTCGTCTCTCTCACACACACTCACTCCTCTCTCTCATACACACACACACTCATCGCAGCTCACACACAAACTCACTCCTCTCTCACAGACACACACTCCTCACTCGCACACACACTCACTCCTCTCTCTCACACACACACTCACTCCTCTCTCTCACACACACTCACCCCTCTCTCTCTCACACACACTCACTCCTCTCTCTCACACACACACTTACTCCTCTCACACACACTCATCTTTCTCACACACACACTCATCTCTCTCTCACACACACACTCACTCCCCTCTCACAAACTCTCATTCCTCTCTCTCACACACACACTCACTCCTCTCTCATACACACACTCACTCCTCTCTCTCAGACACACATACTCTCACTCCTCTCTCTCATGCACACTCACTCCTCTCTCTCACACACACTCCCTCTTCTCTCTCACACACACTCACTCCTCTCTCTTTCACACACACTCAGTCCTCTCTCTCAATTACACTCACTCCTCTCTCTCACACACACACTCACTCCTCTCTCTCACACACACATACTCTCACTCCTCTCTCTCACACACACTCCCTCTTCTCTCTCACACACACTCACTCCTCTCTCTTTCACACACACTCACTCCTCTCTCTCAATTACACTCACTCCACTCTCTCACACACACACTCACTCCTCTCTCTCACACACACATACTCTCACTCCTCTCTCTCATGCACACTCACTCCTCTCTCTCACACACACTCCCTCTTCGCTCTCACACACACTCACTCCTCTCTCTTTCACACACACTCACTCCTCTCTCTCAATTACACTCACTCCTCTCTCTCACACACACACTCACTCCTCTCTCTCACACACACACTCACTCCTCTCTCTCACACACACTCACTCCTCTCTCTCACACACATTCACTCCTCTCTCACACACACACTCACTCCTCTGTCTCTCACACACACTCAGTCCTCTCTCTCTCACACACACACACCGCTCTCTCACACACACTCACTCCTCTCTCTCTCTCTCTCACACACACACACACACACTTCTCTCTCACACACACTCACTCCTCTCTCTCTCACACACACTCACTCCTCTCTCTCTCTCTCACACACTCTCTCCTTTATCTCACACACACATTCACTCCTCTCTCTCTCTCTCACACACACTCACTCCTCTCTCTCACACACACTCGTCTCTCTCTCTCTCCCACACACACACACTCTCTCACACACACAATCTCTCTCTTTCACACACACACTCACTCCCCTCTCTCTCAGACACACACACTCACTCCTCTCTCAATCCTTTCTCTCTCTCTGACACACACACACACACTCACTCCTCTCTCTCACACACACACTCACTCCTCTCTCACACACACACACTCACTCCTCTCTCTCTCTCACACACACTCACTCCTCTCTCTCACACACACTCACTCCTCTCTCTCACACACATTCACTCCTCTCTCACACACACACTCACTCCTCTCTCATACACACACTCACTCCTCTCTCTCAGACACACATACTCTCACTCCTCTCTCTCATGCACACTCACTCCTCTCTCTCACACACACACTCCCTCTTCTCTCTCACACACACTCACACCTCTCTCTTTCACACACACTCACTCCTCTCTCTCAATTACACTCACTCCTCTCTCTCACACACACACTCACTCCTCTCTCTCACACACACATACTCTCACTCCTCTCTCTCATGCACACTCACTCCTCTCTCTCACACACACTCCCTCTTCTCTCTCACACACACTCACTCCTCTCTCTTTCACACACACTCACTCCTCTCTCTCAATTACACTCACTCCTCTCTCTCACACACACACTCACTCCTCTCTCTCACACACACACTCACTCCTCTCTCTCACACACACACTCACTCCTCTCTCTCACACACACACTCACTCCTTTCTCTCTCTCACACACACTCAGTCCTCTCTCTCTCACACACACACACCTCTCTCTCACACACACTCACTCCTCTCTCTCTCACACACACTCACTCCTCTCTCTCTCACACACACTCACTCCTCTCTCTCTCTCACACACACTCACTCCTCTCTCTCTCTCTCTCTCACACACACACACACACCTCTCTCTCACACACACTCACTCCTCTCTCTCTCTCACACACACTCACTCCTCTCCCTCTCACACACACTCAATCCTCTCCCTCTCACACACACTCAATCCTTTCTCTCTCTCTGACACACACACACACAAACACACACTCTCTCTCTCTCACACACACACTCTCTCACACACAAAATCTCTCTCTCTCTCTCACACACACACACATTCACTCCCCTCTCTCTCACACACACCCTCACTCCTCTCTCTCTCACACACACTCTCTCCTTTATCTCACACACACACTCACTCCCCTCTCTCTCAGACACACACACTCACTCCTCTCTCAATCCTTTCTCTCTCTCTCTCACACACACTCTCTCTCACACACAAACACTCACTCCTCTCTCCGTCACACACACTTACTCCTCTCTCACTCTCTCGTACACACTCACTCCTTTCTCTCTCCCACACACACTCACTCATCTCTCACACACATACACGCTCACTCCTCTCTCACACACACACACTCCTCTCTCACACACACACACACTCTCACACACAATCTCTCTCTCTCACACACACGCTCACTCCCCCTCTCTCAGACACACACACACTCACTCCTCTCTCTCTCTCACACACACTCCCTCTTCTCTCTCTTGTACACACTCACTCCTCTCTCTCTCACACACACACTCACTCCTCTCTCTCTCACACACACTCACTCCTCTCTCTCTCACACACACACTCCCTCTTCTCTCTCTCGTACACACTCACTCCTCTCTCTCTCACACACACACTCACTCCTCTCTCTCTCGCACACACTCACTCCTCTCTCTCCCATACACACACTCACTCACCACTCTCTCACACACACACTCACTCCTCTCACACACGCTCACTCCTCTCTCTCACACTCACATACTCACTCCTCTCTCAGACACACACTCGCTCCTCTCTCTCACACACATACTCACTCCTCTCTCACACACACACACTCATTTACCACTCTCTCTCACACACACACACACTCATTTACCACTCTCTCTCACACACACACTCACTCCTCTCTCTCTCACACATACTCACTCCTCTCTCACAACACACACACTCATTCCTCTCTCTCACACACACACTCACTTCTCTCTCTCACACACTCACTCCTCTCTCTCACACACTCACACACACTCCTCTCTCTCACACACTCACTCCCCTCTCTCTCAGACACACACTGACACTCACTTTCTCTCTCTCTCTCACACACACACTCATTCCTCTCTCACACATATTCACTCCTCTCTCTCTCGCACACACTCACTCCTCTCTCTCACACACTCACTCCCCTCTTTCTCAGACACACACTGACACTCACTTTCTCTCTCTCCCTCTCACACACACACACTCACTCATCTCTCTCTCACACACACACTCACTCTTCTCTCTCTCGCACACACTCACTCCTCTCTCTCACACACACACTCACTCCTCTCTCTCACACACACACTCACTCCTCTCTCTCTCACACACACTCACTCCTCTCTCTCTCTCGCACACACTCACTCCTCTCTCTCCCATACACACACTCACTCACCACTCTCTCACGCACACACTCACTCCTCTCACACATGCTCACTCCTCTCTCTCACATACACACACTCACTCACCACTCTCTCACACACAGACTCACTTCTCTCTCTCACACGCACACACTCACTCCTCTCACATATGCTCACTCCTCTCTCTCACACTCACACACTCACTCCTCTCTCTTACACACATACTCACTCCTCTCTCACAACACACACACTCATTCCTCTCTCTCACACACACTCACTTCTCTCTCTCACACACTCACTCCTCTCTCTCTCACACACACACACACTCCTCTCTCTCACACACTCGCTCCTCTCTCTCACACACACACACTCCTCTCTCTCACACACACACTCCTCTCTCTCACACACACACTCATCACTCACACACACACTCACTCAGCTCTCACACACACACTCTCTCTCTCACACGCACATACTCACTCCTCTCTCTCAGACACACACTCACTCCTCTCACACACACACTCACTCCTCTCTCTCACACACTCTCATTTTTCTCTCTCACACACGCTCGCTCCTCCCTCTCTCACACACACACTTACTCCTCCCTCTCTCACACACACTCACTCACCTCTCTTGCACACACACTCTCATTCCTCTCTCTCACACAAACTGACTCCTCTCTCTCTCAAACATACACACACTCACCTCTCTCTCACACACACACTCACCTCTCTCTCACACACAGACTCACTCCTCTCTCTCACACACACACTCTCACTCCTCTCTCTCTCAGACATACACACACTCACCTCTCTCTCACACACACACTCACCTCTCTCTCACACACACACTCACTCCTCTCTCTCACACACACACTCTCACTCCTCTCTCTCACACACACACACTCGCTCCTCTCTCTCACACACACACTCGCTACTCTCTCACACACACACACTCGCTCCTCTCTCTCACACACACATTCCCCTCTCTCTCTCTCTCTCACACACACACACACACTCTCTCTCACATATACACTCTCTCACACACACAATCTGTCTCTCTCTCACACACACACATACACACACTCACACCTCTCTCTTTCTCACACACTCTCATTTCCCTCTCACAAGCTCTCACTCGTCTCTCTCACACACACTCACTCCTCTCTCTCATACACACACACACTCATCGCAGCTCACACACAAACTCACTCCTCTCTCACAGACACACACTCCTCACTCGCACACACACTCACTCCTCTCTCTCACACACACACTCACTCCTCTCTCTCACACACACTCACTCCTCTCTCTCACACACACACTCACTCCTCTCTCTCACACACACTCACCCCTCTCTCTCTCACACACACTCACTCCTCTCTCTCACACACACACTTACTCCTCTCACACACACTCATCTTTCTCACACACACACTCATCTCTCTCTCACACACACACTCACTCCCCTCTCACAAACTCTCATTCCTCTCTCTCACACACACACTCACTCCTCTCTCATACACACACTCACTCCTCTCTCTCAGACACACATACTCTCACTCCTCTCTCTCATGCACACTCACTCCTCTCTCTCACACACACTCCCTCTTCTCTCTCACACACACTCACTCCTCTCTCTTTCACACACACTCAGTCCTCTCTCTCAATTACACTCACTCCTCTCTCTCACACACACACTCACTCCTCTCTCTCACACACACATACTCTCACTCCTCTCTCTCACACACACTCCCTCTTCTCTCTCACACACACTCACTCCTCTCTCTTTCACACACACTCACTCCTCTCTCTCAATTACACTCACTCCACTCTCTCACACACACACTCACTCCTCTCTCTCACACACACATACTCTCACTCCTCTCTCTCATGCACACTCACTCCTCTCTCTCACACACACTCCCTCTTCGCTCTCACACACACTCACTCCTCTCTCTTTCACACACACTCACTCCTCTCTCTCAATTACACTCACTCCTCTCTCTCACACACACACTCACTCCTCTCTCTCACACACACACTCACTCCTCTCTCTCACACACACTCACTCCTCTCTCTCACACACATTCACTCCTCTCTCACACACACACTCACTCCTCTGTCTCTCACACACACTCAGTCCTCTCTCTCTCTCACACGCACACACCGCTCTCTCACACACACTCACTCCTCTCTCTCTCTCTCTCACACACACACACACACACTTCTCTCTCACACACACTCACTCCTCTCTCTCTCACACACACTCACTCCTCTCTCTCTCTCTCACACACTCTCTCCTTTATCTCACACACACATTCACTCCTCTCTCTCTCTCTCACACACACTCACTCCTCTCTCTCACACACACTCGTCTCTCTCTCTCTCTCACACACACACACTCTCTCACACACACAATCTCTCTCTTTCACACACACACTCACTCCCCTCTCTCTCAGACACACACACTCACTCCTCTCTCAATCCTTTCTCTCTCTCTGACACACACACACACACTCACTCCTCTCTCTCACACACACACTCACTCCTCTCTCACACACACACACTCACTCCTCTCTCTCTCTCACACACACTCACTCCTCTCTCTCACACACACTCACTCCTCTCTCTCACACACATTCACTCCTCTCTCACACACACACTCACTCCTCTCTCATACACACACTCACTCCTCTCTCTCAGACACACATACTCTCACTCCTCTCTCTCATGCACACTCACTCCTCTCTCTCACACACACACTCCCTCTTCTCTCTCACACACACTCACACCTCTCTCTTTCACACACACTCACTCCTCTCTCTCAATTACACTCACTCCTCTCTCTCACACACACACTCACTCCTCTCTCTCACACACACATACTCTCACTCCTCTCTCTCATGCACACTCACTCCTCTCTCTCACACACACTCCCTCTTCTCTCTCACACACACTCACTCCTCTCTCTTTCACACACACTCACTCCTCTCTCTCAATTACACTCACTCCTCTCTCTCACACACACACTCACTCCTCTCTCTCACACACACACTCACTCCTCTCTCTCACACACACACTCACTCCTCTCTCTCACACACACACTCACTCCTCTCTCTCTCTCACACACACTCAGTCCTCTCTCTCTCACACACACACACCTCTCTCTCACACACACTCACTCCTCTCTCTCTCACACACACTCACTCCTCTCTCTCTCACACACACTCACTCCTCTCTCTCTCTCACACACACTCACTCCTCTCTCTCTCTCTCTCACACACACACACACACACCTCTCTCTCACACACACTCACTCCTCTCTCTCTCTCACACACACTCACTCCTCTCCCTCTCACACACACTCAATCCTCTCCCTCTCACACACACTCAATCCTTTCTCTCTCTCTGACACACACACACACAAACACACACTCTCTCTCTCTCACACACACACTCTCTCACACACAAAATCTCTCTCTCTCTCTCACACACACACACATTCACTCCCCTCTCTCTCACACACACCCTCACTCCTCTCTCTCTCACACACACTCTCTCCTTTATCTCACACACACACTCACTCCCCTCTCTCTCAGACACACACACTCACTCCTCTCTCAATCCTTTCTCTCTCTCTCTCACACACACACACACACTCTCTCTCACACACAAACACTCACTCCTCTCTCCGTCACACACACTTACTCCTCTCTCACTCTCTCGTACACACTCACTCCTTTCTCTCTCCCACACACACTCACTCATCTCTCACACACATACACGCTCACTCCTCTCTCACACACACACACTCCTCTCTCACACACACACACACTCTCACACACAATCTCTCTCTCTCACACACACGCTCACTCCCCCCTCTCTCAGACACACACACACTCACTCCTCTCTCTCTCTCACACACACTCCCTCTTCTCTCTCTTGTACACACTCACTCCTCTCTCTCTCACACACACACTCACTCCTCTCTCTCTCACACACACTCACTCCTCTCTCTCTCACACACACACTCCCTCTTCTCTCTCTCGTACACACTCACTCCTCTCTCTCTCACACACACACTCACTCCTCTCTCTCTCGCACACACTCACTCCTCTCTCTCCCATACACACACTCACTCACCACTCTCTCACACACACACTCACTCCTCTCACACACGCTCACTCCTCTCTCTCACACTCACATACTCACTCCTCTCTCAGACACACACTCGCTCCTCTCTCTCACACACATACTCACTCCTCTCTCACACACACACACTCATTTACCACTCTCTCTCACACACACACACACTCATTTACCACTCTCTCTCACACACACACTCACTCCTCTCTCTCTCACACATACTCACTCCTCTCTCACAACACACACACTCATTCCTCTCTCTCACACACACACTCACTTCTCTCTCTCACACACTCACTCCTCTCTCTCACACACTCACACACACTCCTCTCTCTCACACACTCACTCCCCTCTCTCTCAGACACACACTGACACTCACTTTCTCTCTCTCTCTCACACACACACTCATTCCTCTCTCACACATATTCACTCCTCTCTCTCTCGCACACACTCACTCCTCTCTCTCACACACTCACTCCCCTCTTTCTCAGACACACACTGACACTCACTTTCTCTCTCTCCCTCTCACACACACACACTCACTCATCTCTCTCTCACACACACACTCACTCTTCTCTCTCTCGCACACACTCACTCCTCTCTCTCACACACACACTCACTCCTCTCTCTCACACACACACTCACTCCTCTCTCTCTCACACACACTCACTCCTCTCTCTCTCTCGCACACACTCACTCCTCTCTCTCCCATACACACACTCACTCACCACTCTCTCACGCACACACTCACTCCTCTCACACATGCTCACTCCTCTCTCTCACATACACACACTCACTCACCACTCTCTCACACACAGACTCACTTCTCTCTCTCACACGCACACACTCACTCCTCTCACATATGCTCACTCCTCTCTCTCACACTCACACACTCACTCCTCTCTCTTACACACATACTCACTCCTCTCTCACAACACACACACTCATTCCTCTCTCTCACACACACTCACTTCTCTCTCTCACACACTCACTCCTCTCTCTCACACACACACACACACTCCTCTCTCTCACACACTCGCTCCTCTCTCTCACACACACACACTCCTCTCTCTCACACACACACTCCTCTCTCTCACACACACACTCATCACTCACACACACACTCACTCAGCTCTCACACACACACTCCTCCCTCTCACACACCTCTCTTTCACACACCCTCACTCCACTCTCTCTCACACACACTTCACTCCTCTCTCACACGCACACTCTCGCTCCTCTCTCACATACACACTCTCACTCCTCTCTCACACACATACTCTCACTCCTCTCTCACATACACACTCTCACTCCTCTCTCACACACATACTCTCGCTCCTCTCTCACATGCACACTCTCACTCCTCTCTCACACACACACTCACCGTTCTCCATTCCTCACCAAGTTTTCTCTGTCAGGGCCCTGCATCGGCCTTGTCCCCGGGCCCCCAGTTTGGTTTCCCCTCTTGCCCCATGGCTGTGGCCTCCCTCTGTGTGCTGTCTGCTCCGTCATTGCCTCTCCTTCGCCCTCCCCCTTCTCGGTGACTCTCAGTCCTGACTCTGCTGCTATTTCCAGCTCGTTCAGTCAGAGACCAGCTTCTCAGGGATTGGCTGCTGATACGCTGACCCGTGCGCCCACCAGTCACTGACACGGTGTGAAAGTCTGGGTTCTCTGTTCACTGCAGCAGGATGGGGAAATCCCTCCGGCGCGAGCGCTGATAAGATTCCGCCCCAAATCCTGGATCCTGCGACTTATTGTAACCATGAGTCACTGATGACATTCTTTCTGAAAGGCGAGTTGTATAATATCCCCGACAAACCCATTCACTAGCTTCATTCCAGTCAAATGATTTCAAGGATTTCATTATGTGCATGGTCTCAATAAATGGCTTCCATTTGTTGCCTCAGACATTACATGTGCTTAAGATGCATCATGCTGTCTGTGTGCAGTTTGTATATTCTCATCGTGTCTGCATGAATTTCCTCCGGCTCCATAGAATCCCTACAGTGCAGAAGTAGGCCACTCGGTCCATCGAGTCTGCACAGACAACAATCCCACCCAGCCCCTTTCCCACAATCCCACACATTTACCCCGCTAATCCCTCTAGCCTAAACATCCCGGGTCACTAAGGGTCAACTTAGAAAGGCCAATCAACCTAACCCGCACATCTTTGGACTGTGGGAGGAAACCGGAGCACCCGGAGGAAACGCACGCAGACGCAGAGAGAATGTGCAAACTCCACACAGACAGTGACCCGAGCCGGGAATCAAACCCAGGTCCTTGGAGCTTTGAGGCAGCAGTGCTAACCACTGTGCCACTGTGCTGTGGGCCCTCCAGTTTCCTCCCACGGTCCAAAGGTGATTGGGTTAGGTTGATTGGCCATGCTAAATTGACCCTTGGTGTCCCAGGATGTGTAGGTTAGAGGAATTAGCGAAGTAAATATGTGGGGTTATGGGGATAGGGCCTGGGTGGGATTGTGGTCGGTGCAGACTCGATGGGCCGAATCGCCTCCTTCTGCACTATAGGGTTTCTATGATTCTATTCTATTCTATGATCATTTACAGGATACTTCAGTGCAGTACATCAGTCTGCGCTGTCAAGTTAATTCCTCATTTTGACTTTTGTAAAAATCAAGAACAATAATAATTAGTTCCTATTCCTCTTCGCCCAGCCTTTATCCAGTTTCACTCTACCTCCATCCTTCCATACTTGTTTATTTTTAAAACATCATTACAAGGTTGTAAGTCAGCAGAGGAAGGTCAATGCTCCCCACCCTCACTTATTTTAGCAAAACAATGAGGAATAATTGTGTCTTTCCAGTGGGAATCCGCAGTGTAAGGGAGGGAGGCTGCAGATTCAGAATTGAGATGTGCAACACTAGTTCCCACTGGCCACATTGCCTTCACCTCTATCTCTCCTCCCTGAACCAGTGCTGGAGCATGGGACTGTGGGAAGATTCCCTGTGTTCCTCATCAAAACTTCCAGCTGCTTCTAAAATGTTTCCTAGGTTTCAAGTTTGAACTCTTCTCTTGATGACCATGAATGAGAGCCTGGGCCTAGTGAGAGCCTAGGCCTGGAGAAAGTCTGGGCCTAGTGAGAGCCTGGGCCTAGTGAGAGCCTGGGCCTAATGAGAGTCTGGGCCTAGTGAGAGCCTAGGTCTAGTGAGGGTCTGGGCCCAGTGAAAGCCTGGGCCTAGTGAGAGTCGGGGCCTGCTGAGAGTCTGGGCCTGGTGAGAGTCTGGGCCTAAGTGAGAGCCTGGGCCTAATGAGAATCTGGGCCTAGAGAGAGTCAGGGCCTAGTGAGAGTCCAGGCCTGGAGAAAGTCTGGGACTAGTGAGAGCCTGGGCCTAATGAGAGTCTGGGCCGAGTGAGAGTTTGGGTGTAGTGAGAGTCTGGACCCAGTGAGAGCCTGGACCTAGTGAGAACCTGGCCCTAGTGTGAGTCTGGGCCTAGTGAGAGTCTGCGCCCAGTGAGGGTCCAGCCCTGTTGAGAGTCTGGGCCTAATGAGAGTCTGGGCCTAGTGAGGGTCTGGGCCTCGTGAGAGCCTGGGCCTAGTGAGAGTCTGTGCCTGGTGAGAGTCTGGCCCTGGTGAGGTTCTGGGACTGGTGAGAGTCTGAGCCTGATGAGAGTCTGCCCCTAGTGAGAGCCTGGGCCTAGTGAGAGCCTGGGCCTAATGTGGGTCCAGCCCTGGTGAGAATCTGGGCCTAGTGAGAGTCTGGGCCTGGTGAGAGTCTGGGTCTAGTGAGAGTCTGGGCCCAGTGAGGGTCTGGGCCTAGTGAGAATCTGGGCCTGGTGCGAGTCTGGGCCTAATGGGAGTCTGGGCCTAGTTAGAGTCTGGGCCTTGTGAGAGTCTGTGTTTAGTGAGAGTCAGGGCCCAGTGAAAGTCTGGACCTAGTAAGAGCCTGGGCCTGGGAAGAGTCTGGGCCTGGTGAGAGTCTGGGCCTAGTGAGAGTCTAGGCCTAGTGAGAGTCTGGGCCTGGTGAGAGTCTGGGCCTGGAGAATGTGTGGGCCTAGTGATAGCCTGGGCCTAGTGAGAGCCTGGGCCTAGTTAGAGTCTAGGCCTGGTAAGAGTCTGGGCCTAATGGGAGTCTGGGCCTAGTTAGAGTCTGGGCCTAGTGAGAGCCTGGGCCTAGTGAGTGGCTGGCTCTAGTGAGAGTCTGGGCCTAATGAGAGCCTGGGCCTAGTGGGAGTATGGGCCTAATGGGAGTCTGGGCCTAGTTAGATTCTGGGCCTGGTGAGAGCCTGGGTTTAGTGAGAGCCAGGGCCTAGTGAGAGTCTGGGCCCAGTGAGAGACTGGGCCTAGTGAGAGTCTGGGTCTAGTCAGAGTCTAGTCCTGGTCAGATTCTGGGCCTAGTCAGAGTCTGGGCCTGGTGAGAGTTTGGGCCTAGTTAGAGCCTGGGCCTAATGAGAGCCTGGGCCTAGTTAGAGTCTAGGCCTGGTGAGAGTCTGGGTCTAATGGGAGTCTGGGCCTAGTTAGAGTCTGGGGCTAGTGAGAGTCTGGGCCTAGTTAGAGTCTGGGCCTGGTGAGAGCCAGGGCCTAGTGAGGCTCTGGGCCTGGTGAGAGTCTGGACCTGGTGAGAGCCAGGGCCTAGTGAGGGTCTGGGCCTAGTGAGAGTCTGGGCCTGGTGAGAGCCAGGGCCTAGTGAGGCTCTGGGCCTGGTGAGAGTCTGGGCCTGGTGAGAGTCTGGGCCTAGTGAGGGTCTGGGCCTAGTTAGAGTCTGGGCCTGGTGAGAGTCTGGCTTTAGTGAGAGTCAGGGCCTAGTGAGAGTCTGGGCCTCGTGAGAGCCTGAGCCTGGTGAGAGTTTGGGCCTAGTGAGAGCCTGAGCCTGGTGAGAGCCTGGGCCTAGTGGGAGTCTGGGCCTAATGGGAGTCTGGGCCTAGTGAGAGTCTGGGCCTAGTGAGAGTCTGGGCCTGGTGTGTGTCAGGGCCTGGTGAGAGGCTGGGCCTGGTGAGAGTCTGGACCTGGTGAGACTCTGGGCCCAGTGAGAGCCTAGGCCTAGTGAGAGTCTGGGTCTAGTCAGAGTCTGTCCTAGTGAGAGTCTGGGCCTAGCCATAGTCTGGGCCTGCTGAGAGTTTGGGCCTAGTGAGAGCCAGGGCCTAGTGAGGGTCTGGGCCTAGTGAGAGTCTGGGCCTGGTGAGAGCCTGGGCCTAGTGGGAGTCTTGGCCTAACGGGAGTCTGGGCCTAGTTAGATTCTGGGCCTGGTGAGAGTCTCGGTTTATTGAGAGCCAGGGTCTAGTGAGAGTCTGGGCCCAGTGAGAGCCTGGGCCTGGTAAGAGTCTGGGCCTGGTGAGAGTCTGTGTTTGGTGAGAGCCAGGGCCTAGTGAGAGTCTGGGCCTAGTGAGAGTCTGGGCCTGGTGAGAGTCTGTGTTTGGTGAGAGCCAGGGCCTAGTGAGGGTCTGGGCCTATTGAGAGTCTGGGCCTGGTGAGAGTCTGGGCCTGGTGAGAGCCAGGGCCTAGTGAGGCACTGGGCCTGGTGAGAGTCTGGGCCTGGTGAGAGTCTGGCTTTAGTGAGAGTCAGGGCCTAGTGAGAGTCTGGGCCTGTTGAGAGTTAGGGCCTAGTGAGAGCCTGAGCCTGGTGAGAGCCTGGGCCTAGTGGGAGTCTGGGCCTAATGGGAGTCTGGGCCTAGTTAGTTTCTGGGCCTGGTGAGAGTCTGGGTTTAGTGAGAGCCAGGGCCTAGTGAGAGTCTGGGCCCAGTGAGAGGCTGGGCCTACTGAGAGTCTGTGTCTAGTCAGAGTCTGGTCCTAGTCAGAGTCTGGGCCTAGTCAGAGTCTGGGCCTGGTGAGAGTTTGGGCCTAGTTAGAGCCTGGGCCTAGTTGGAGCCTGGGCCTAGTTAGAGTCTAGGCCTGGTGAGAGTCTGGGTCTAATGGGAGTCTGGGCCTAGTTAGAGTCTGGGGCTAGTGAGAGGCTGTGCCTAGTGAGTGGCTGGGTCTAGTGTGAGTCTGGGCCTAATGAGAGCCTGGGCCTAGTGGGAGTCTGGGCCTAATGGGAGTCTGGGCCTAGTTAGATTCTGGGCCTGGTGAGAGTCTGGGTTTAGTGAGAGCCAGGGCCTAGTGAGAGTCTGGGCCCAGTGAGAGATACTGGGCCTAGTGAGAGTCTGGGTCTAGTCAGAGTCTAGCCCTAGTCAGAGTCTGGGCCTAGTCAGAGTCTGGGCCTGGTGAGAGTTTGGGCCTAGTTAGAGCCTGGGCCTAATGAGAGCCTGGCCCTAGTTAGAGTCTAGGCCTGGTGAGAGTCTGGGTCTCATGGAAGTCTGAGCCTGGTAAGAGTCTGGGCCTAGTGAGGGTCTGGGCCTGGTGAGAGTCTGGGCCTGGTGAGAGCCAGGGCCTAGTGAGGGTCTGGGCCTAGTTAGAGTCTGGGCCTGGTGAGAGCCAGGGCCTAGTGAGGGTCTGGGCCTAGTGAGAGTCTGGGCCTGGTGAGAGCCAGGGCCTAGTGAGGCTCTGGGCCTGGTGAGAGTCTGGGCCTGGTGAGAGCCAGGGCCTAGTGAGGGTCTGGGCCTAGTTAGAGTCTGGGCCTGGTGAGAATCTGGCTTTAGTGAGAGTCAGGGCCTAGTGAGAGTCTGGGCCTCGTGAGAATCTGGCTTTAGTGAGAGTCAGGGCCTAGTGAGAGTCTGGGCCTCGTGAGAGCCTGAGCCTGGTAAGAGTCTGGGCCTGTTGAGAGTTTGCGCCTAGTGAGAGCCTGAGCCTGGTGAGAGCCTGGGCCTAGTGGGAGTCTGGGCCTAATGGGAGTCTGGGCCTAGTTAGATTCTGGGCCTGGTGAGAGTCTGGGTTTAGTGAGAGCCAGGGCCTAGTGAGAGTCTGGGCCTAGTGAGAGTCTGGGCCTGGTGTGTGTCAGGGCCTGGTGAGAAGCTGGGCCTGGTGAAAGTCTGGACCTGGTGAGACTCTGGGCCCAGTGAGAGCCTAGGCCTAGTGAGAGTCTGGGCCTGCTGAGAGTTTGGGCCTAGTGAGAGCCTGGGCCTAGTGAGGGTCTGGGCCTAGTGAGAGTCTGGGCCTGGTGCGAGCCTGGGCCTAGTGGGAGTCTGGGCCTAACGGGAGTCTGGGCCTAGTTAGATTCTGGGCCTGGTGAGAGTCTGGGTCTAATGAGACCTGGGCCTGGTGAGAATCTGGGCCTAGTGTGAATCTGGGCCTAGTGAGAGGCTGAGCCTAGTGAGAGTCTGGGCCTAGTGAGAATGTGGGCCCAGTGAGGGTCTGGGCCTAGTGATTGGCTGGGCATAGTGAAAGTCTGGGCCTAGTGAGAGTCTGGGCCTGGTGTGGGTCAGGGCCTGGTGAGAGGCTGGGCCTGGTGAGCGTCTGGACCTGGTGAGACTCTGGGCCCAGTGAGAGCCTAGGCCTAGTGAGAGTCTGGGTCTAGTCAGAGTCTGTCCTAGTGAGAGTCTGGGCCTAGCCAGAGTCTGGGCCTGGTGAGAGTTTGGGCCTAGTGAGAGTCTGGGCCTGGTGAGAGCCTGGGCCTAGTGGGAGTCTGGGCCTAACGGGAGTCTGGGCCTAGTTAGATTCTGGGCCTGGTGAGAGACTCGGTTTATTGAGAGCCAGGGCCTATTGAGAGTCTGGGCCCAGTGAGAGCCTGGGCCTGGTAAGAGTCTGGGCCTGGTGAGAGTCTGTGTTTGGTGAGAGCCAGGGCCTAGTGAGAGTCTGGGCCTAGTGAGAGTTTGGGCCTGGTGAGAGCCAGGGCCTAGTGAGGGTCTGGGCCTATTGAGAGTCTGGGCCTGGTGAGAGTCTGGGCCTGGTGAGAGCCAGGGCCTAGTGAGGGACTGGGCCTAGTGAGAGTCTGGGCCTGGTGAGAGCCAGGGCCTAGTGAGGCTCTGGGCCCGGTGAGAGTCTGGGCCTGATGAGAGCCAGGGCCTAGTGAGGGTCTGGGCCTAGTGAGAGTCTGGGCCTGGTGAGAGCCAGGGCCTAGTGAGGCTCTGGGCCTGGTGAGAGTCTGGGCCTGGTGAGAGCCAGGGCCTAGTGAGGGTCTGGGCCTAGTTAGAGTCTGGGCCTGGTGAGAGTCTGGCTTTAGTGAGAGTCAGGGCCTAGTGAGAGTCTGGGCCTGTTGAGAGTTTGGGCCTAGTGAGAGCCTGAGCCTGGTGAGAGCCTGGGCCTAGTGGGAGTCTGGGCCTAATGGGAGTCTGGGCCTCGTTAGATTCTGGGCCTGGTGAGAGTCTGGGTTTAGTGAGAGCCAGGGCCTTGTGAGAGTCTGGGCCTAGTGAGAGGCTGGGCCTACTGAGAGTCTGTGTCTAGTCAGAGTCTGGTCCTAGTCAGAGTCTGGGCCTAGTCAGAGTCTGGGCCTGGTGAGAGTTTGGGCCTAGTTAGAGCCTGGGTCTAGGTGGAGCCTGGGCCTAGTTAGAGTCTAGGCCTGGTGAGAGTCTGGGTCTAATGGGAGTCTGGGCCTAGTTAGAGTCTGGGCCTAGTGAGAGGCTGTGCCTAGTGAGTGGCTGGGTCTAGTGAGAGTCTGGGCCTAATGAGAGCCTGGGCCTAGTGGGAGTCTGGGCCTAATGGGAGTCTGGGCCTAGTTAGATTCTGGGCCTGGTGAGAGTCTGGGTTTAGTGAGAGCCAGGGCCTAGTGAGAGTCTGGGCCCAGTGAGAGATACTGGGCCTAGTGAGAGTCTGGGTCTAGTCAGAGTCTAGCCCTAGTCAGAGTCTGGGCCTAGTCAGAGTCTGGGCCTGGTGAGAGTTTGGGCCTAGTTAGAGCCTGGGCCTAATGAGAGCCTGGGCCTAGTTAGAGTCTAGGCCTGGTGAGAGTCTGGGTCTAATGGAAGTCTGGGCCTAGTTAGAGTCTGGGCCTGGTGAGAGTCTGGGTTTAGTGAGAGTCAGGGCCTAGTGAGAGTCTGGGCCTCGTGAGAGCCTGAGCCTGGTAAGAGTCTGGGTCTGGTGAGAGTCTGGGCCGGGTGTGAGTCTGGGCCTAGTGTGAGTCTGGGCCTAGTGAGCGGCTGGGCCTAGTGAGAGTCTGGGCCTAGTGAGAATCTGGGCCTAGTGAGGGCCTGGGCCTAGTGAGTGGCTGGGCCTAGTGAGAGGCTGAGCCTAGTGAGAGTCTGAGCTTAGTGAGAATCTGGGCATAGTGAGGGTCTGGGCCTGGTGAGAGTCTGGGCCTAGTGTGGCTCTGGGCCCGGTGAGAGTCTGGGTCTGATGAGAATCTGGTCCTGGTGAGAGTCTGGGTCTAATGAGACCTGGGCCTGGTGAGAATCTGGGCCTAGTGTGAATCTGGGCCTAGTGAGAGGCTGAGCCTAGTGAGAGTCTGGGCCTAGTGAGAATGTGGGCCCAGTGAGGGTCTGGGCCTAGTGATTGGCTGGGCATAGTGAAAGTCTGGGCCTAGTGAGAGTCTGGGCCTGGTGTGGGTCAGGGCCTGGTGAGAGGCTGGGCCTGGTGAGCGTCTGGACCTGGTGAGACTCTGGGCCCAGTGAGAGCCTAGGCCTAGTGAGAGTCTGGGTCTAGTCAGAGTCTGTCCTAGTGAGAGTCTGGGCCTAGCCAGAGTCTGGGCCTGGTGAGAGTTTGGGCCTAGTGAGAGTCTGGGCCTGGTGAGAGCCTGGGCCTAGTGGGAGTCTGGGCCTAACGGGAGTCTGGGCCTAGTTAGATTCTGGGCCTGGTGAGAGTCTCGGTTTATTGAGAGCCAGGGCCTAGTGAGAGTCTGGGCCTAGTGAGAGCCTGGGCCTGGTAAGAGTCTGGGCCTGGTGAGAGTCTGTGTTTGGTGAGAGCCAGGGCCTAGTGAGAGTCTGGGCCTGGTGAGGCTCTGGGCCTGGTGAGAGTCTGGGCCTGGTGAGAGCCAGGGCCTAGTGAGGGTCTGGGCCTAGTGAGAGTCTGGGCCTGGTGAGAGCCAGGGCCTCGTGAGAGTCTGGGCCTGGTGAGAGCCAGGGCCTAGTGAGGGTCTGGGCCTAGTGAGAGTCTGGGCCTGGTGAGAGCCTGGGCCTGGTGAGAATCTGGGCCTAGTGAGAGCCTGGGCCTGGTGAGAGTCTGGGCCTAGTGGGAGCCTGGGCCTAGTGTGAGGCTGAGCTTAGTTATAAATTGTCAACTATTTGCTGATCACATCTTTTGTATTTTGTGCAAATCTCTAGAAAGTTTCTGCCATCGGTGGTGAATGGGGTTGTTAAAAAGAAAATACCTCAAGGTTTTGCCGTACTACCTCTCATACTACTTCAGCTCTCTTACTTTCCACAGATTCCAATCATTTTTTATCATTCTGGTTGTTAACTCCCAGAGAGTCCATTTCATTCATTTTCACTGCCATTTTGAATAACCCTCGCTGCTTTTTAGTGTATCTATGTGCAGACTTCATGTGAAGGTTTTAACCTTACCCCAGTTTCAGAAAACTAGCAGGATTGAGTGTAACACTGGTTTAACACCCTGCTTGATTTTCCTCTGCTTTGAACTCAGCAGGGAGGATATTGGGTGTAAAACTGATGTTGTACCCACCTTGTGAGTTGGGTTAAAACCATCCAGGTACGTTTAACTGGGTGAGGGGACGAAGAAGATGATTAAATAGATGAGGGCTGTTGGGCTGAATGCAAATAATGTGTGGTGTGTTTTCACTGTCTCTAACTGGAGAATGGTGTGCTGCATTCTTTCGGTTAATAAGTCAGCCACACTGGACCCCAAGGGCTGAGGATCGCTTCTGCAAAGCTGCCTGATTTCACCTGCGATTAATTGCTTGGCAGGCGGGTGCGTCGGGTCAATGCCAGAGGTTGATTCATTCACGCAGCTTACTGTAACTGGACCTGCTCTTAACAGTAAACACAGGAGTGGAGATAGGAGAATAGAGTGACCTCATAGGTAAACAGCTCGGGAGCCATTCCCAGTATCGCTTCACATGGGTTCACCCACATTAAATATATTTGTTCATTTCATAAGCTATTTATTGGAGCCTGTTGCTTCTTTCAAACTACTCTTTGATCAGTGAGGCAGTATTAAGTATTCAAATGATGTGAACTTCAATGTGGAGATTTGGACAATTAAAATATTACTTACCTTGCGTTGCAGTAGCATTGAGATGAAAGCCCTTTTTTTCTTCTTTTCTCTTCTTTTTGTGTAGAGTTTTGCTAAACTGTGTACAGGGAATGAAGACTTTCCATCTGGGGTTACTCCATTTCACCTTCAAACACTTTCAAGCCAATTATTTCCATAGAATCCTACAGTGCAGAAGGAGGCCATTCGGCCCATCGAGTCTGCGCCGACCATAATCCCACCCAGGCCCTATCCCCGTAACACAATGCATTTACCCTGCTAGTCCCCCTGACACTAAGGGGCAATTTAGCATGGCCAATCCACCTAACCAGCACGTCTTTTGGACTGTGGGAGGAAACTGGAGCACTCGGAGGAAACCCACGCAGACACGGGGAGAACGTGCAGACTCCACACAGACAGTGACCCGAGGCCGGGAATCGAACCCGGCTCCCTAGCGCTGTGAGGCAGCAGTGCTAACCATTGTGCCACCATGTTCTTTGTTCAATGCAGATTAAAGCTTCCTTCCTTCTGCCCTAACCTCAGAGGTGCATCCCCTACAGCCTCAATGTGACTATTTCTATGTGTGGCCAGTTAACACTAAACCAAGCTGGCTGTTTCCACTGAGGTCCAAGCCCCAGAAAACAATGGGACAGTGACAGGCTTCCATTCCATTACTTTGAGGAATAACCTGAGTCACCCAGTAGTGATAAGCCGGCGGTTGTTTGCGACAGCCTGGAGTTGCTGTACTGAGTCCAGCTGAGGCAACCATCCTTCAGAGAGCCTGCAACTCACAGTCAATCCCAGAGCATGGGATTCCTTTCCTTGAAAATTAAGAAACCCAGACCAAGATAATTCTGCTTAAGTTACAAAGTGAGGAGAATTTTTAAAAAATTCATTCGTGGGACATGGGCATCGCTGGCTGGCCAGCATTTATTGCCCATCCCTAGTTGCCCAAAGACAGCTGAGAATCAACCACATTGCTGTGGCTTTGGAGTCACATGTAGGCCAGACCAGGTAAGGACGGCAGACTTCTTTCCCTAAAGGACATTTGTGAACCAGATGGGTATTTCCAACAATGGTTTTATGGTCATCAGTAGATTCTTGATTCCAGATATTTTTTATTGAATTCAAATTCCACCTTCTACCGTGGTGGGATTTGAACCCGGGTCCCCAGAACATTAGCTGAGTTTCTGGATTAATAGATTAGCGATAATACCACTAGACCATTGACTCCTCATCTTTGCTAAATCAAAGATTTAACCATGCAGAACTTGGTTTGGGAGTGTAGTGGAGGGGTGAGGAGACATGTGGGATGGATGGGGGAGGTTGGCGTGGGTGGGTCATTGGTTGGGCCTGGAGGCACACCCTGACCCCCAACCCAGAAGAAGATTACAATTCTTCACCTGGTAGCCCTACCATGTGACCTGGGACTCCCTTGAGCTAGTTAAATTCCAGAGGTGGCAGGAGGAGGGTGTGTGGGGTTCTAATGGGTATTAATTATGGGTTTCAATGGACCCAGGGGTAAGCAGGTTGCCCGATCTCCATCCACCATCACCACCCTCTGCCCCTCCCCACCTCACCACTGGTACTGGGGCTCCATGTTTGCCATTGCTGTAAGCTGTCCTACAGGAAGCACAATGGGATTTCTTTGGAATGACCATTTTTTCTTAAGCATGGCAACCTTGTAGTTATAATACAGGACTAATAATCCAGAGGTTATGAGTTCAATATTCACCAGGGACATTCTAAATGACAACAGCATAGATGAGTGTGAAAGCTGATGGATTGCTATCAAAAAATCTTCTAATTTCCAATTACTGATATCTTTCATTCAAAACTGGTCTGGCCTAAATGTGACTCCAATCCTACACCATGTGGTCGACTCTTGGTAGAATCGCTACAGTGCAGAAGGAGGCCATTTGGGCCATCGGGTCTGCACTGACTCTCTGACTGAGCATCTTACTCAGTCCACCCCTGCCCGAACCCCACATATTTCCATTGCTAATCCCCCAACCTGCACATTTCGGGACACTAAAGGGTAATTCACCGTGGACAATACACCTGAGCTGCACATCTTTGGAGTGTGGGAGGAAACCAGAGCACTCGGAGGAAACCCACGCAGACATGGGGAGAACATGCAGACGCCGCACAGTCAGTCACCCAAGCCGGGAATCGAACCCGGGTCCCTGGCACTGTGAGACAGTGGTGCTAACCACTGTGCCACCCAAAGTGCTTTGCCAATGCAGAGGTTTTGAACTGTAATCAGTTTTGGAATGTAGGAAACATTGTAACCAATTTGTGCACAGCAAGATCCCACCATGAGCAATGTAATCACGGTCAGATTATATGTTCCGGATGTTGATTGAAGGATATCATGGCCGGGATACTGGGGAGAACTTCACTGCTCTGTTTTGAAAAGTACCTCAGGATCCTTTACCTGAGAGGATGAATGTGATGTCAGCCTCCGCCAAAGCCAAGGTATTGGTTAATGCTGATTTTGATGCATGTGCTCCAGAACATTCCCTAAGTGGTTGCCCTTGACCTGTCCACCTACACGAGTGTTGGTAACCATAGAACAATGAGTCATATCTCCCACACGCCTGATTCTAACACTGGGTTTCTGCAGGGGTGGATCTGTAATGTTGGAGAATTAATTTGGCCCCTGAGGAACAATGGATGCTTTAAGTTAAGTATTCGGGTGTTGCGCTGATCTCCTGTTGAGATAGTGGTTGGAGATTGGGATAGCTCCTTCAGAAGCCCGAAGGCTCTGCTTTTACCCAATATCCATCTGCATTCGCGCACACACACACACACACATATACACACACATATATACACACACATACACACACACACACACACACGCACACACACACACACACGCACACACACACATATACACACACTCACACACACATTTCTCCTCAAGCCTGCTCCGCCATTCAATAAGATCATGGCTGATCTGATAGTGGGTTCAGTTCCACTTACCCACCCACTCCCCATAACCCTTAATTCCCTTAATGGTTAAAAATCTATCTGTGACTTAAACACATTTAACGAGGTAGCCTCTACTGCTTCATTGGGCAGAGAATTCCAAAGATTCACTACCCTCTGGGAGAAGAAGTTCCTCCTCAACTCTGTTCTAAATTGACTCCCCCGTATTTTGAGGCTATGCCCCCTAGTTCTTGTTTCCATTGTAAGTGGAAATAACCTCGCTGCTTCTACCCTGTCTAGCCCCTTCATTATCTTATATGTCTCTATAAGATCACCCCTCAACCTTCTAAACTCCAATGAGTACAGGCCCAGTCTACTCAATCTCTCCTCATAAGCTAACCCCCTCATCTCCGGAATCAACCTGGTGAACTTTCTCTGTACCTCCTCCAGAGCTAATATATCCTCTCTTAAATAAGGGGACCAAAATTGTACACAGTACTCTCGGTGTATACTCTAGATTATACTTGTTTTTGTGCTAATTCTGAAGAAGGGTGTATGTCTGTGGGGTAGCGCTTTAAATTGGAATAACAGAGATAGCTAGCTTTTAAGAAATACGCTCACCAGAATTCTAACACCCTGCCTGTCATGAAATCGGAGTGGGCAAGGGGCGGATAACGGAAACGTCCGTTGACCTTGGGTGGGAATTTCCAGTCTCGCTCGAGCGAGACTGTAAAATCCCGCCACGGTGTCGTGTTTAGGTCTTGTGATTGGTAAAAGTTGTGCTAATTCCTTTTGTTGTATTCGAACTGTGTTCTTAAATAAACTTTGTTTGATAAAGGCTTCCGAGTGGGTCACTTCTGGAGTGACACACCTTATGCTCACCTGTGCTAAATTCAAATGTAAAACTGAGGGTCCAGGCTAACTTCACGAATTTGGAGTTTCTGGTTTGGGTCTTAACAACTGGGGGCTCGTCCAGGATTGCAATCTATATTCCTTGTTTAATTTGGGATTTTTGGACAGTGGGTGGTAAGTATATTTGTGTTTTCTTTTCAGGTGCTGCATTCGGTTTGAGTAGGGAGTGCCTTGTGGAATAATGGCCCTTTCAGTGGCTAAAAGCTTCCTGGGTGTGTAAGAAGTCACTCAGGCTGGTTTACAAAAGGTGGTTAAAACAAGCCTTTTGGAATCGGCAGACAAGTTCCAGCTGACATTACCTGAAGGTGTGAGGAGGGCGGAGACAATTGCACTGATAACTCAGCATTTAAACTTGCCAGAAAGACAGGCCGAGTCTTTCCAGAAGGCAGGTAGTCCCGTTACCATGACTGAAAATGGATGGTTGGCGGTGGGACCTTGGACAACATTTTACTGGCGGAAGCCCATTAATGAGGACAGCGATCTTTTTACCCATCAGTGGGTTGGCAGCTTGGTATCTGCGGCAGCGTCACCAATAGAGGTGGCCGCTGTAGAGGCTGCAGGGAGAAGAGGGCACCATTATGTTGAGACGGACAACTTGAAGAGGACATATGACTTTTTCTTGCTGCCCAGAGCCAAGCAAGGTGCCCCTGGTGATCAGAGGACTGTCTACTCAGGTGGAGGAACCGGGGTTGTGGGTGTGGCTATTGCTGCCAAGAGGGGTCTTTCTGTGGGCCAGGAAGTGACCATAAAGTATGGCTTCCCCCACTCCCAGCCAGGAACTCACGGGATGCCACTATGTTATACCAGGCAGTCTCTCCTTATAGCAGGGATCCGTCAGCAAGGGAAAGAAGGGCCCATGATTGGTTAATTTTTGATTTGATTTATTATTGTCACATGTATTTGTATACAGCGAAAAGTATTGTTACTTGCATGCTCTACAGCCAAAGCATACCATTCATAGAGAAGGAAATGAGAGAATGCAGAATGTAGTGTTACAGTCATAGCTGGGGTGTAGAGAAAAATCAACTTACTGCGAGGTAGGTCCATTCAAAAGTCTGACAGCAGCAGGGAAGAAGCTGTTCTTGAGTCGGTTGGTACGTGACCTCAGACATTCTTTTTCCCGACTGAAGAAAGTGGAAGAGAGAATGTCTGGGGTGTGTGGGGTCCTTAATTATGCTGGCTGCTTTTCTGAGGTAGTGGGAAGTGTAGATAATGGGTGGGAGGCTGGTTTGCGTGATGGACTGGGCTTCATTCTGTAGTTTCTTGTGGTTTTGGGCGGGGCAGGAGCCATACCAAACTGTGGTATAACCAGAAATAATGTTTTCCTGTCCTGACACCTTCCACCATTTATATGAACCTGCAGCCTCCCAGCCATCTCCAGGAGGCTGGTAACATTTAGCTGGCCCATGAAGTCTACTCAGCTCCACAGATGCTGCCTGACCAGCTGAGTATTTCCACTATTCTGCATTTTTATTTCAGATTTCCAGCAGCCGCATTATTTGCCTTAGCGACAGTATCCCTATTCCTGCCCCATGTGAGATCAACTAGCTGTGAACAATAGGGTCCAGTTTAGTTTGTGTATATGGACATCAGGAGATCTTGGTGTTCATATACACAAATCCTTAAAGGTGCAGAGGATGATGATAAAGTGGAGAGAGTACAGGAAGGATTTAGCAGGATGTTGCCTGGTATGGAGGACATTAAGTGTGAGGAGAGGTTGGAGAAACTTGGTTTGTTCTCACTGGAGGTTGAGGGGTGACCTGATAGAAGTCTACAAGATTATGAGAGGCATGGACAGAGTGGATAGTCAGAAGCTTTTTCCCAGGGTGGAAGAGTCAATTACTAGGGGGCACAGGTTTAAGGTGCGATGGGGAAGATTGAAAGGAGATGTACGAGGCAGGTTTTTTACACAGAGGGTGGTGGGAGCCTGGAACTCGCTGCCGGGGGAGGTAGTGGGAGCAAATACGATAGTGAGTTTTAAGGGACGTCTGGACAAATACATGAATAGGACGGGAATGGAGGGATATGGTCCCCGGAAGGGTGGGGGGTTTTAGTTCAGTCAGGCAGCATGGTCGGTGCAGGCTTGGAGGGCCGAAGGGCCTGTTCCTGTGCTGTAATTTTCTTTGTTCTTTGTTTCTTTGTTCATATAAATCATTGATCAGGCCTCAACTGAGTATCGTGGACAATTCTGGGCACCACATTTCAGGAAAGATGCTTTAGAGAGAGGGGGTTCGGTTACCAGCAATGACGAACTTCAGTTTTGAGGAGAAGTTGGAACTGTTTTTGCATCAGTGAAGATTAAGTGAAGATGATGAGAGTAGATTGAGAAAAGCTATTCCCTCCAGCCAGTGGTTCAATCGCAAAAGAGATCACAGATTCAAAACTATTGCCAAAAGATCCGGAGGTGAAATTGTTCCAATCAGAAAGTGGTGATCAACTGGATTGCTGAATCCACCAATAATTTTAACAGGCGATTGAAGGTGATGAACGTACAAGATTATCGACAAAAAGCAGGGATGTGGGACTCAGCACAACTGTTCTTTCAAAGAACCAACACATGCACAAATTGAAACATCGAATCATAGAAACATAGAAGCAGGAGTAGGCCATTCGGCCCTTCGAGCCTGCTCCACCATTCATTTTGATCATGGCTGATCATCAAGATTCAATATCCTGATCCCCCCTTCCCCCCATATCCCCCGATCCCTTTAGTCCTGAGAGACAAATCTAATTTCTTCTGGAAATCACACAATGTTTTGACCTCAACTACATTCTATGATAGTGAATTCCACACATTCACTACCCATGGGTGAAGAAAGTTCTCCTCAGCTCAGTCCTAACAGGTTTACCCCTTATCCCCAAACAATGAGCCCTAATTCTGGACTCTCCCACCTTCAGGAACATTCTTTCTGAATCGACCCCGCCTAATCCTGTTAGAATTTTATAAGTTCCTATGAGATCCCCTCTCACTCAACTAAATTCCAATGAATACAATCCTAACTGACTTAGTCTCTCCTCATATGACAGACCTGCCATCCCAGGAATCAGCCTGGTAAGCCTTCGCTGTACTCCCTCTGTAGATAAGGACACAATACTCCAGGTGTGGTCCCACCAATATCCTATACAATGCCCTCCTTCTGCTCTGTAAGTGTCTTTTTCCCAAGATTCTATGAAATGAAAGACTTTTTAATGAGAGGATTGAATCTGGATAACATACTTAGAGACTGCAGCACTAAGATTTCTGGATGAAACCCATGCTGTTGCCTTTAGTTTTGGTTGCAGCATAGCTGGAAGAAGGTTTCATTTTAGAGTGTTTGGGACTGTAAGGGTTAATGTGGAACTGGGGAAACAGAATTGCTTGTATTTTGATGTAATGTAATGTAGGAGTGAATCTGGTAGAAGTAGATATGAAGATAGCACCTAGACAGGACCATATTACACACATCTGTATATAGTTATGTGTTATTAATAAATAGTTACTGTTCAATCATACAAGCCTCTAGACCTCATTGTGAGACAACATACAACCTTATAGCAGAAGATAACCCAAAGATAAAAACATGAAGACGTCAGAAGGAAACCATCTACTCTTTCCCAGTAAGTGTCTCAAGAAACCTTTACCTAAAGGACGAGAATACAAAGGAGCAGAGGTCATGCTTCACCTATGTTAAGCCCTGGTTAGACCACACCTGGAGTATTGTGAGCAGTTCTAGACTCTATGAAGGATATGTTGACCTTGGAGAGAGTGTGGTGTGGATTAACCAGAATGACACCGGAATTCAGGGTTAAATTATGAGGCGAGTTTGCATAACTAGCTGTGTAAGGGCGGCACGGTGGCACAGTGGTTAGCACTGTGGTTAGGCTGCCTTACAGCGCCAGGGACCCAGGTTTGATTCCCGGCTTGGGTCACTGTGTGGAGTTTGCACGTTCTCCCCATGTCTGCTTGGGTTCTCTCCGGGTGCTCCAGTTTCCTCCCAATGTTTGAAAGATGTGCTGGTTAGGTGCATTGGCCGTGCTAAATTCTTCCTCAGTCACAGGCACCGGAGTGTGGCGACTAGGAGATTTTCACAGTAACTTCATTGCAGTGTTAATGTAAGCCTACTTGTGACAAATAAATAATCTTTAAACTTTAAGTATGTGTTGGAATTTAGGGAATAAAGGGATGATTTGATTGAAGTTCTCAAGCTATTAAGGGTAACAAATAGAATTGGTAAAAATAAACTATTTCTGCTGGTTAAAGGGTCTAAGACAAGGAAGCAGAGTCTAAAAATTAGAGTTAGATCCTTCAGCATTGAAATTAGGAAACCTTTCTACACACAAAGGGTGTTAGACCAATTGTTCAATGCAAAACTGAGATTGATGTTTTTTCTGGTTAATCAGAGGTATTATGGGATATATGGAGTTAGGTCACAAATCAGCCGTGATCTCAGTGAGTGGCAGGACAGGCTTGGGGAGCTGAACCGTCGAGTCGCAGTCTATCTCCCTCTGTGTTAACCTTTACCGGATTCATTCCTCCATTCTACTACTCCCATGTGACTCTCTGCATTATGCGTGAGACTTTGAGTTCGGACCTACTCCTAAGGCATGACATGCAGACAGACATGTGCTTGCAAAATGATTGCCAAAAGTGACCATAACTGCTGCAATTTAGAGAAAATTCCATCCCAATAATCACTCCCTGTTGTCTGCATGTTGCTGCCAGTTCAGCAGTAATGACTTATTCTTAGCAGAAAATTGGCTTGTCCATTGTTTTGGGCCTTTGATTTGTGTAAAAAATCTATCAATATCCATTCAGTATTCTGGGCATTTTTGCAGCTTCTAGCAGTGAAAAAATGAAGACAAAAATATTGATCTGAATGCCAGTTAGGGAAAGAATGTCACAACATCATGTGGAGGGTTGGCACTGCCAATGGACTGGGTACTTCGGTATATATTTTTTAAAGTTAAAGTTTATTTATTAGTGTCACAAGTAGGCTTACATTAACACTGCAATGAAGTTACAGTGAAATTCCCCGAGTCGCCACAGTCCGGCACCTGTTTGGGTACACTGAGGGAGAATTTAGCATGGCCAATGCACCCTAACCAGCACGTCTTTCGGACTGTGGGAGGAAACCGAAGCACCCGGAGGAAACCCACGCAGACACGAGGAGAACGTGCAAACTCCGCACAGACAGTGACCCAAGCCGGGATTCGAACCCGCTGTGCCACCGTGCCACCCATTACAGATACTAATGACCAAGCTTGTAAATGGAGGCGACAGCAAGGAGGATAGAAACAGCTGCCACGCTGACATATACCAGACAATGAAAAGGCTGGCACATGGCAAACCTCTCCTAATTTAAATTTGAATTGAAACCTGGAGTTCTCTGGGGAAATCCTGCAGTAACTGACATAGAATCATAGAATCATAGAATCCCTACAGTACAGAAAGAGGCCATTCGGCCCATCGAGTCTGCACCGACCACAATCCCACCCAGGCCCTACCCCCATATCCCTACATATTTTACCCACTAATCCCTCTAACCTACGCATGCCAGGACACTAAGGGGCAATTTTAGCATGGCCAATCAACCTAACCCGCACATCTTTGGACTTTGGACATGATGGGCCTGATTTTACCATTTTGATTAAGTGCTGAATCTGGGCACAATTCAGATCCGACTTGGAAACCTGTTCTCAGGCACCCCCATACGCCCTCAGCCTGAAAAAAAATTGTGGGTCTGAATCGCATTGTGGGCGGGTCTTAGTGCGGCCAAAATGATCGGAATTCTGAACTGTGCATGCGCAATTAGATAAAATTTGAAAAAACGCACCCGTGTCAGATTGCTCCCAAGCTGCAGAAAGCGGAAAAAGCGGCCTGGGAGCGAAAAGCGGGAGTGATGGCCCCCACAGACATCATTGGCTCCCTTATCTACGCCCCCCACCCTGCTACCCAGACCGATCGCAACCCCTGTCCCCTTCCCTCCACCGATCGCCCGCAGAGTGGCAGCGGACCCCCCTGCACCCTCCCCATCCCCCCCACCAGAGATCCATCTGGCCTGCCCCCTCCCCCCCACCAGAGAGTGATTGGGCCTCCCTCCTCCCCCCAGTGAACGATCTGGCCTCACTCCCGCCCCCCCCGCCCCCCAGAGAATGATCTGGCCTCACTTCCTCCCACTGCCCCCCATGCCCCCGAGAATGATCTGGCCTCACTCCCCACCCCCCTTCCCAGAGAATGATCTGGCCTCACTCCCCCACACCCCCCCCCTCCCCGGAGAATGAGCTGGCCTCACTCCCCTCTCCCCACCCACCCCAGAGTTACATCTGGCCTGCCTCCTCCTCCCTCCCCACCACCGATCTGAGTCAGAGAGTCGTTGGAAGCTCTGAACTCACCTCTTCAGCAGCTGGAGTGCCCGATTCAGACTTTTATTCAGCATGTCCATTTCGGCGCGATTCTGGATCGGCAAACCGGTGGTAAAGGGGGAAATGCTGATAAAGTTGGGCGGGCAGTTCATTCATTCAATTTAAATGCATGCAAATGCATTTAAATCACCGTTGCGCCCGTTTCGGGCGCGAATCGGATCGCCGTCATTCCCGGGTCTCGGTAAAGTGGCCATCTGCGTGGATGGGGGTGCGGATTGCGATAATGGCCTCTCACCCGACCTTACCACGTTTTCGGACCCACAATGGTAAAATCGGGCCCGATGTGTGTCAAGATTTGTGGTCTGCTGCAAGCAACACAACCTTGCCATCAGGAGGGCACAGTCTGGTCTAGTTACAAGATGGCAAGCAGAGCAGAAGAAGCAGGAGGGAGGGAGGATGGAGGCCACTCTCTGAGGGCTGTCGGCGATTTACTCATGTGATTGTGATAGTCGTAAAGACACTCCCAATTCCCCATTCACCAACAGTCTCAGAACTTCCTTTTACCCCTCACTGACTGTCAAGGCAGCGGTGATCTGGCCTGACTGAAAGCAAAGATGCTGATAAAGTGGCAGTGATGGGTGGATGAACATTGTCCTCCTGAGAGAGGATGGCACGGTGGCACAGTGGCAAGAACTGCTGCCTCACGGCGCCAAGGACCCAGATTCAATTCCGGCCTCGGGTTACTGTCTAGCAGAGTTTGCATGTTCTCCCCATGTCTGCGTGGGTTTCCTCCGGGTGCTCCGGTTTCCTCCCACAGTCCAAAGACGTGCAGGTTAGGTTGATTGGCCGTGCTAAATTGCCCCTTAGTGTCAGGGGCATTAGTGGGGTAAATGCGTGGGGTTATGGGGATAGAGCCCCAGTGGGATTGTTGTCGGTGCAGGTCCGATGGGCTGAATGGCCTCCTTCTGCACAGTAGGGACTCTATGACAGCAGATTCTTCCATGTAGTCATTGCCACTCTGCCGGGCTGGTGGCTCCCCAATCCTAGTAATGTGTTGAAGGTGAGATTGCCGGATAGCTGTGACACGCTGTAAGCCCTTTGTACACTGATATCTGCAGCCCTGTCGGTAGAATGTTATTTTTGTTCAGCAAACTCTGATGGCCTGCCTTCTGTCTGAGCTTCAGCTGCAGGGCCCAGCCTTTGGGTGGTTTCTGCTAGTGTTGCAGGGGAAACTGAGACATCAGCCAGGAGACATTGGAATGCAATTGTACCAATGGAGGGGCCTTCCATTTCCACACTGGACTGGATGGGCTCTAAGCTCTGCGCAAAGGTCTGTCCCAGGTTGGTGCTTGCCTCCTCCTTGCTCCTTGAGATTGGTTGCAAGCTTCCTTGCAGTCCTGCCAATGTGCCAAGTGTTTCCTTGTGCACATCCAATCAGCCTTATTCTGTAGACCACCCCCGTGAAGTTCTTATCTGAGTCCTCTGCAGCAGAGCCTGTTTGCCCTGGGTGAGCTGGCACCAGCATTGCCCTGGTTCCCTATCCTGGCTGTAGGCCTGGCATTTTACCATGTGTGGATCGCCCTCGATGCTATCCTCTTAAGGAGGCAAAGAGTTGGTATCTGATGAGCAAGAAGGTGATGGCCTAGTGGTATTATTAATCCAGAATGTCAGCTGTGTTCTGGGGACCCGGGTTCAAATTCCACGGCAGCTGGTGGAATTTGAACTCAATAAAGAATGCCTGGAATTAAGAACCTACTGAGGACCACAAAACCATTGTCGATTGTCAGAAAAAACCATCTGGTTCACTAATGTCCTTTAGGGAAGGAAATCTGCCATCCTTACCCGTTCTGGCCTGCATGTGACTCCAGAGCCACAGCAATGTGGTTGACTCTCAGCTGCCCTCAGGCAACTAGGGATGGGCAATAAATGCTGGCCCAGCCAGCGGCGCCCATGTCCCACGAATGAATTTTAAAAAAGGTCACGGTGTTTCTTGATCCTCACTGTCTTCCTGCTCTTTCTCTTCTGCCTACTCAGGTTTCAGCTCGTGGGTATAATAAAGGTGAAAGGCATCAGTGTGGCATTGTGTGGAGGGAGCAGTAGGAAAGAAAGAGGCGCGTGTTTGCGCCACCTGCAGCCTGTGATTCAGAAGAGCTGGTGGGATGAGAGGGTCCTGGAGGAGGGTGAAGTGTGAGGAGACCATCATCTTCAATGATGGCCAAGCTCTTAGTCATTGCTGCTCCAATGATGGCGAGTGCAGTCCCCTCCATGGCGGTGAGTGGGGAAGAAGTGGGGCAGGGTCTGTCAGGTCAAGCAACCATGCCTGCCCTTGCTGATCAAGTACTGCTGCCCGCAGTCGCGTGCCAACCTGTCACTGAGTGTGGTGCAGTGCGTTTGGGTGATAGGCCTGATTTGTTGAATAGATGGCACTGTGTGCAAGTCGTGAGATGTGAGTTTGAGGCTTGCTTTAGTGCTAAGTGGGGGAGATAGTGGTAATCTCACGGGAATAACAGCCGATAATGCTCTGGGGACGTGGTTTCAAATCCCACTTGTGGCAGCTGGTGGACCATAATTAACTAATAAATCTAGAATTGAAATCATGTCCCGGTAATGGTGCCATGAAAATACCATTGATTGATTAATTTTAATGCATCCAAAAAACTGGCATTACTCTTACCTCAGTAATATTGGATCAAGGAGAGTTGAATTCTACTCAAGAGAGATAATGATGGTTTTTAATAAGCTCGATGGAAGGTAATACCAGTTTTTTTGAGGTTAATCTACCTTGGGGCACTATTTCTAAAACAGACCGTGATGATGACTGCAAGATAATGTTTCATGTACCATACTCTCGCAATCATCTAAGGTATTCATTTGCCGAGCTAAGTGGTTCATTGTTATTTTTAGGAGAGTGGGATAGGGTGGGAAGATTTTGGCTTTGGTTCATGTGTCTACAATTTGCAATCTGGGGCGTTTTAAAGTTCCACTTTATTAATAACAAGTGAAGCATAGAAAAATAAAAATAGAAAAACTCTGCGAAGAAGGGTTTGTGATAAATGTGCCATTGTAATCGGCAGCGACCCTTTCCATGTTTGTGCAGTCATAGATTAATATCCGGTTTGTCTCCATGAAGTCATGAGCGGACTTAAGCTTTCCTTTACTTTTGAGTTAACAATTAATTTAAGTGGGACGTGTTTTGTAAACATGGAGTCATTGATCAGACAATGGTAAAGAGCTATAAGATAATGCAACGTACGCAGAGATTACAGGTAGACATTTCTGGGGATGGATCAAAGGAAGACCATAAAAATAAATGAATTGAAACTGAAATGTTGAGTGCCCCAGGCTGGCTGGAGTTAATAGCAGCACCACATCACTTTCCAAAACGATAGGTGGCAAATGGAGTTTAATGCGGAAAAGTGTGAGGTGATTCACTTTGGAAGGAGTAACAGGAATACAGAGTACTGGGCTAATGGTAAGATACTTGGTAGTGTGGATGAACAGAGGGATCTGGGTGTCCATGTGCATAGATCCCTGAAAGTTGGCACCCAGGTTGAGAGGGTTGTTCTGAAGGCGTACGGTGTGTTAGCTTTTATTGGTAGAGGGATTGAGTTTCGGAGCCAGGAGGTCATGCTGCAACTGTACAAAACTCTGGTGCGGCCGCATTTGGAGTATTGCGTACAGTTCTGGTCGCCGTATTATAGGAAAGATGTGGAAGTGTTGGAAAGGGTGCAGAGGAGATTTACCAGGATGTTGCCTGGTATGGTGGGAAAATCGTATGAGGAAAGGCTGAGGGGCTTGAGGTTGTTTTCGTTAGAGAGAAGAAGGTTAAGAGGTGACTTAATAGAGGCATACAAGATGATCAGAGGATTAGATAGGGTGGATAGTGAGAGCCTTTTTCCTCGGATGGTGTTGGCTAGCACAAGGGGACATAGCTTTAAATTGAGGGGTGAGAGAGATAGGACAGATGTTAGAGGTAGGTTCTTTACTCAGAGAGTGGTAAGGGCGTGGAATGCCCTGCCTGCAGCAGTGGTGGACTCGTCAACGTTGAGAGCGTTCAAGTGGTTATTGGATAAACATATGGATGATATTGGAATCGTGTAGATTAGAGGGGCTTTAGATTGGTACCACTGGTCGGCGCAACATCGAGGGCCAAAGGGCCTGTACTGCGCTGTAATGTTCTATGTTCTATAGACGTTTATGATCAAGTGTTGCACAGTGTTTCGGTTTGTCAGCAATCCTATAAGATTGAAGTCTTGCATCTCGTACCAGTACAGAATCATATCTTCCTGAGGTGACACCACTGAAACTGCGGCCTCAGCGATATCACACATCAAGATGTCACCCTCTGGCTGTAACATCCAATTGGAGATAAACTATGTCAATGATTGGGGAGTGGTTATCTGGAACATTCCCCCCAACTCAACTGAAAATAAAGCGACTGACACAAGGTCGATTTCAAAACTGGGCTTGATAGATTTTGCTATAGAATTACACTCATAGTCAGAGAGTCACAGGCCGCAATCCTACCACCGTTCACACCGGCGGGATTTTCCTGGCCGACAAATTCTCCGACCACGCTGCAGCGGGAGTGTGGTGTGAACAGGAGGTAAGATCGCACCCAAAGAGTTTTACAGTTATGTAAGGGAATTAAAGATTAGCGACCTAAGGTGGGTTGATAGGGTTAAGTTATTGAATAACCACGATCTAACTGGATAGTGGGACAGGTTCGTAGGGCTGAATGGCCTATTCCTGTTCCTATCTTCCATTGATCAGCTCAACTGGCCACTTTCCAGTCAATTTACCATCATTAGAAAGTTATATTGGCAGGAGACAGGCCCCATTGTGATCTATCATTACCTGATCAGAAACAAAGCGAAATATTGCGAGGGGGATAGAATATAAAAGCAGGGATGTCTTGATGCACCTGTACAGGGCATTGGTGAGGCCGCAGCTGGAATACTGTGTGCAGTATTGGTCCCCTTATATGAGGAAGGATATATTGGCATTGGAGGGAGTGCAGAGAAGGTTCACCAGGTTGATACCGGAGATGAGGGGTTTGGATTATGAGGAGAGGCTGAGGAGATTGGGTTTGTACTCGTTGGAGTTTAGAAGGATGAGGGGGGATCTTATGGAGACTTATAAGATAATGCGGGGGCTGGATAGGGTGGAGGCGGAGAGATTCTTTCCACTTAGTAAGGAAGTTAAAACTAGAGGACACAGCCTCAAAATAAAGGGGGGTCGGTTTAAGACAGAGTTGAGGAGGAACTTCTTCTCCCAGAGGGTGGTGAATCTCTGGAATTCTCTGCCCACTGAGGTGGTGGAGGCTACCTCGCTGAATATGTTTAAAGCGCGGATGGATGGATTCCTGATCGGTAAGGGAATTAAGGGTTATGGGGATCAGGCGGGTAAGTGGTACTGATCCACGTCAGATCAGCCATGATCTTATTGAATGGCGGGGCAGGCTCGAGGGGCTAGATGGCCTACTCCTGCTCCTATTTCTTATGTTCTTATGTTCTTATGTTTGAGTTATAAGGAGAGGCTGGACAGACTAGGACCTTTTTCTCTGGAGCGTAGGAGGCTGAAGGGCGATCTTATAGAGGTCTATAAAATAATGAGGGGCACAGAACAGCTTGATAGTCAATATCTTTTCCCAAAGGTAGGGGAGTTTAAAACTAGAGGGCATAGGTTTAAGGTGAGAGGGGAGAGATACAAAAGTGTCCAGAGGGGCAATTTTTTCGCATAGAGGGTGGTGAGTGTCTGGAACAAGCTGCCAGAGGTAGTAGTAGAGGCGGGTACAATTTTGTCTTTTAAAAAGCATTTAGACAGTTACATGGGTAAGATGGGCATAGATGGATATGGGCCAAATGCGGGCAATTGGGATTAGCTTAGGGGTTTAAAAAAAGGGGCAGCATGGATAAGTTGGGCCGAAGGGCCTGTTTCCATGCTGTAAACCTCTATGACTCTAAAATGATGAAATATTTCACCATGAGAGGTCCAGTGCGCAAAACTTCAGGGATGGTCTGGATATTCTGGGATCTGGTAAACAAAAAGAGATTAAAGAGTGGAGGGATAAAGAAACTGATAATTTTGTACTAAATCTAGTCAGACAGATGAGAAATAACGGCCAAAATTCTTCCGTCTCGTCTGCCGTGGGAATCGTAGCGGACGAGACAGAAAGTTTGGTGGACTATTTAAAGGTCTGTTGAGCTTGGACAGGAATTTCCAGTCTTGGGGCAGCACGGCCAGAGAATCCTGCCCAATGGCTGGAATTCTCCGGCCATTCACGCCCCGTTGTCATTGCCAGAGAGGATGGAGAATTTGGCACTCGGCCAAATCTCCGTCCACCTCAGCGGGACAGAAGAATCCCGGCTGCGAGTGAGGTCAGGGAATCTGGCGCAATGTTTTAAATGGCCAACACCTGAGAGTGGTTGATGGTAAAACGAGGCAGTGATAAGGAGCTGTGTGAGAGAGGTAGGAAAGGAGTCCATCAAGACAAGGCACAATTAAAATGGATGCACGGAAGCAGAGCAAGTATTTAAAATGGAGTCCTGATGGAGAAAGAGTTACAATGGGTGGCACCAGAAAGTAGAGAAAACCAAAAACTGAGCAACTGAAAGAATAAAGTAAAACTTAAAGAGGGGAAGTGGGAAAAATAAGACTTCGAGGAGAGACAGTAAATGAAGATGGCAGCAATGAAATGTGGCTATCGATGCTCACAAATCAGGCAGTCAGATCCAATAATAGCAGAAGATGACCAGATTGTCTGTTGATCAGTAAACGTACTGATTACAGAGCAAGGTGAGAGAGAATCATAGAATCCCTACAGTACAGAAGGAGGCCATTCAGCCCATCGAGTCTGCACCGACAACAATCCCACCCCAGGCCTCATCTCTCAATCCCACACATTTACTCCACTAATCCCTCTAACCTACACATCGCAGGACACTAAGGGGCAATTTAGCATGGCCAATCCACCTAACCCGCACATCTTTGGAGTGTGGGAGGAAACCAGAGCACCCGGAGGAAACCCACGCAGACACGGGGAGAATGTGCAAACTCCACACAGACAGTGACCCGAGCAGGGAATCGAACCCGGGTCCCCTGAGCTGTGAGGCAGCAGTGCTAACCACTGTGCCACCGTGCCGCCCCATGGGAACCTAACAAGGGCAGACAAAGATTCCTGAGGCTGATTGGATAGTATTAGACTGGGTACATAGGCCAGTGAGATCACAGCTAGATGAAGGTTACCCCTCGGGGAATGAACAATCAGCAGTCAGGCTGGCGACCTGGATAAAACCAGAGCAATGTTGTCATGATATGGAGGCCAGTGTTGAAACCAAGGAAATGTGGATACTGGAAGAATTAAGATTGCGAAGAGGCACAAAATAGGAAAACTTCCCAGTAAGATTCTCAAAACAAACTGAATCCAGGTGTTATCCAGTGCTGCAGAAGGAACAATGCTCACTGCTAGAATATCCAAAAGGATAACCCGGAATAAAGACACAAGTTGCAGGTGGCAGAGAGACTGTGGTCACTGGAGATTCTTATCTCAGGAAAGTATAGTTATGTGTGTAATAAAAATAAGGCCCATGCGATGGTGGATTGGCGACCTGAACCTACAGGAACATACCACGGGGGAAGATTAGAAGGGTCAGTGAAGGGGATAGGACTGATGTCAGTTGTGGTAATTCCAACAGGGATCAGCAATACAGGAAGTATTGGAAAGATCTTAAACTGGCTTGGAATAAAGAAATGGAATGCAAAGGAATCTTCCGTAGTCGACTTCAGAAGAAGTAGAGAAGCCAGAGGAATCACTTGACAGGAAAAGGCTATATTTATCCGGAGCACTTTCTACCATTCAAATAGTCATGTGATACAACAATAAAGGAGTTATTGTCTCACCATAGCAACTAACGTCTGTTACTTCATCTGCAGCAGAAATGATTAAAACTCAGGTGTGAATGAATGCCTAGCAACCTGGAGTCACCAGGATGTTGCCTGGTCTCGAGGGTGTTGACTGTGAAGAAAGGCTAAATAAACGAGGATTGTTTTCACTGGAAAGACGGAGGCTGAGGGGAGACCAGATAGAGGTCTACAAAATGATGACAGGCATAGAGAGGGTGGATAGTCAGGAGGCTTTTTCCCCAGGGTGGAAGTGTCAATTACAAGGAGGCACAGGTTCAAGGTGAGAGGGGGATAGTTTAAGAGACAAAAAGAGAAAACGCTGGAAAATCTCAGCAGGTCTGGCAGCATCTGTAAGGAGAGAAAAGAACTGACGTTTCGAGTCCAGACGACCCTTTGTCAAAGCTTTGACAAAGGGTCGTCTGGACTCGAAACGTCAGCTCTTTTCTCTCCTTACAGATGCTGCCAGACCTGCTGAGATTTTCCAGCGTTTTCCCTTTTGGTTTCAGATTCCAGCATCAGCAGTAATTTGCTTTTATCGATGGTTTAAGGGAGATGTGCGGGGGGGGGGGGAAGTTTTTCACGCAGTGAATGGTGGGTGCCTGGAACGCGCTGCCAGAGGAGGTGGCGGAAGCAGGTATGTTAGTAACATTTAAGAGGCATCTGGATGGGTACATGAATAAGGAGGGAATAAAGGGATCGGGACTGAGTAAGGGCGGAAGGTTTCTGTTTAGTGTAGCTATGGCATCATGATCGGCAGGATCTTGGAGGGCCTGAGGGCCTGTTCCTGTGCTGTATTTCTCTTCGTTCTTTGTTTTTCTTTGTATTATTGCCAGCTGTTGAAATAAAAGGAAGTGGTACTGGAGTGACAGTGTACGCAAAATCAAAATGAATGAAGGGATTTGCCGTAACAATCTAAAATGATTCAAAGTGGAAAGGAATGGTGGGGGACGGGAAAGGGGGCAGGGGATTTCAAAAAAGGCAAACAATAGATGGTCATAAAACCTGCAGAAAAGGTACAAGTACCAAAGACCAGAAAAAAAAACTAACACCAAGGATATGACAAGCACCAAGTCCACCATGAGATGTTTATGCACAAGACACATTCGAAATAAGATGATGGAGCTGGTGGGTGTTTTGGCAGCTGTATTGCGTAATGTAGTGGGAATATCAAAATCCAGGGGATGGAAATAAAGAACGCATCTGGGAGTATAGCTTGCTTACAAGGAGCAGAACGTGTAGAAAAGGAACAAAAACAGAAAATGCTGGAAAATCTCAGCAGGTCTGACAGTATCTGTGGAGAGAGAATAGAGCCAACGTTTCGAGTCAGTTGATGAAGTGTTGTCCAGACTCGAAACGTTGTCTCTATTCTCTCTCCACAGATACTGTCAGACCTGCTGAGACTTTCCAGCGTTGTCCATTCTTGTTTCAGATTCCAGCATCCACAGTATTTTGCCCTCACTGTATAGAAAAGGAGGTTATATCGCCACTTATATCTGAGACAGCTGAATGCGAAATAAAATTGATCCTATAGGAAGGGAGTAAGCAGAATTAACTACTCTGGTTTGACAGTTAAATTTGGGGTCAGCGACACACCACCAGGTCAACACTTGGGTTTCCACATACCTCTCATCACCACAGGATACTCCAAACTGCTCCACAGCAAATGAAGTACTTTTGAAGGGTGGTCCCTGCTGTAATGTGGAAAGGCATGAAACCAATTTGTACACAGCACGTACCAACTGACTCAAGAACAGCTTCTTCCCTGCTGCTGTCAGACTTTTGAATGGACTTACCTCGCATTAAGTTGATCTTTCTCTACACCCTAGCTATGACTGTAACACTACATTCTGCACTCTCTTGTTTCCTTCTCTATGAACGGTATGCTTTGTCTGTATAGCGCGCAAGAAACAATACCTTACACTGTATGTTAATACACGTGACAATAATAAATCAAATCAAATAGCAAGCTCCCACAAACAGCAACATGACAATAACCAGATATCCTCTTTTTGCAAAGTTGATTGGAGGCTAAATATTGGCCAGGACGCCAGGGATAACTCAATGATGTGGTAAGATCTTTTACACCCACTTAAGATGGCAGACAGGGCTTCAGTTTTAACACTCGATCTGAAAGACAGCACCTGTGACAGTCAGCACACCCTCAGGACTGCAACGGAATGTCAACTTTGATTTTTACACTCACGTCTTGGGGCAGAATTTTCCAGCCCTTTTCAGGCCCTCGGGACTGGGCGGGATTGTCCAGTCCTGCCGACGTGAATGGAGAATGGTTCGCCTGCCCCACTGTGGGGAAACCCAAGTTGGGGAGGGGACAGGGAGATTCTGACCTCGGTGTGGGACTTGAACCCATAGCTATCTGGCTCACAGACAAGAGTGCTTCCTACTGGACCACCACATGTTAACAACAAAGCCACAGGAAGCTTTAAGAACAAGAAAATGATCTTATTGGTTACTTCAATCAATCAGATGTAACTGGAATAAACCAAAATGGTTCAGAGTCAGTCTCAGTCAATGTGACACAAAAATCCTTCATAATTCAATGTGCCAAGGAAGCTACGAGAGATAACATTCATCTTTATGTGTATTTATAGAAGACCCAGAAAATGTATAGGAGAGCGAAACCGTATCTCTATGGGACAAGAATCAGAATCATAGAATCCCTACAGTGCAGGAGGAGTCCATTTGGCTCTTCAAGTCTGCAGCAACAACAATCCCACCCAGGCCCTATTCCCGTAACCCCATGTACTCACCCTGCTAATCCCCCTGACACCTAGGGTGGGATTGTATGGCCTTGGTCATCCCAAAACCACAAAATCCCGCCCCAGGTCAATGGACCTCTCCATTGTCCGCCCCTCGCCCGTTCTGGTTCCTGTGGTGGGCTGGGTGGTAAAATTCTGGCCTAAGGATCAATTTAGCATGGCCAATCCACCTAACCCGCACATCTCTGGACTGTGGCAGGAAACCGGAGCACCCAGAGGAAACCCACGCAGACATGGGGAGAATGTGCAAACTCCGCACAAACAGCGACTCAAGGCCCGAATTGAACCCGGGTCCCTGCCGCTGAGAGGCAGCAATGCTAACTACTATGCCACTATGCCGTCCATTGATCAGTGATTCAGATATACTAAAGACCAAGATCTAAGTTTTAATTTTAATGAAGATACATTACAAACAACTGAGTTGACAGGTGTTAGTCGATACTTAATAAGTAGAAGGCTTTTAAAGGAACAATGCTAAGCACAAAAGACAATACATATTCAAAATCGACAAGCTCACACTATAGGCAGACCAACAAGTAAATTAAACATGAGATAAAGAGATAAAATAACTTTCACAAGTCTTGAAGGGAGAAAGAATGAATCCACAAAAATGCAGAAACGAGCTACATGAGTGGTCAGAAGAACAGAGAGAGATTTAGAATGATGGGTAAAAATATAAGAGTAAGATTTGTTCATGGTAGCGGTGTGGCTGTTAGAGAACAGGGAAGAACAACAAATATTCAAGGAGGTATCAGACGAAGCCTGAGTATGAAATGGGAAAGATTAGGAATGATTGTTTCCACAAAGTATTCTCAAGGGAGCAAATAAACTCCACATCTTACCCCACCCCGCCTCCCCCAAAAAAGACAACCAAGGAAATATTCTGGACTTTGGTATAAATAAGTTGACAAAGCTGACTATAAATTAATCATGATGTGGAGATGCTGGCGTTGGACTGGGGTAAACACAGTAAGAAGTCTCACAACACCAGGTTAAAGTCCAACAGGTTTATTTGGTAGCAAAAGCCACTAGCTTTTGGAGCGCTGCCCCTTCATCAGGTGAGTGGGAGTTCTGTTCACAAACAGGGCATATAAAGACACAAACTCAATTTACAAAATAATGGTTGAAATGCGAGTCTTTACAGGTGATCAAGTCTTAAAGGTGCAGACAATGTGAGTGGAGAGAGGGTTAAGCACAGGTTAAAGAGATGTGTATTGTCTCCAGACAGGACAGTTAGTGAGATTTTGCAAGCCCAGGCAAGTCGTGGGGGTTACAGATAGTGTGACATGAACCCAAGATCCCAGTTGAGGCTGTCCTCATGTGTGCGGAACTTGGCTATCAGTCTCTGCTCAGCGACTCTGCGTTGTCATGTGTCGTGAAGGCCGCCTTGGAGAACGCTTACCTGAAGACCAGAGGCCGAATGCCCGTCACTGCTGAAGTGTTCCCCCACAGGAAGAGAACACTCTTGCCTGGTGATTGTCAAGCGGTGTTCATTCATCCGTTGTTGTAGCGTCTGCATGGTCTCCCCAATGTACCATGCCTCAGGACATCCTTTCCTGCAGCATATCAGGTAGACAACATTGGCTGAGTTGCAAGTGTATGTACTAAGTACCTGGTAGATGGTGTTCTCACGTGAGATGATGGCATCCGTGTCGACGATCCGGCACGTCTTGCAGAGGTTGCTGTGGCAGGGTTGTGTGGTGTCGTGGTCACTGTTCTCCTGAAGGCTGGGTAGTTTGCTGCAGACAATGGTCTGTTTGAGGTTGTGCAGTTGTTTGAAGGCAAGAAGTGGGGGTGTGGGGATGGCCTTGGCGGGATGTTCGTCTTCATCAATGACGTGTTGATGGCTCCGGAGAAGATGTCGTAGCTTCTCTGCTCCGGGGAAGTACTGGACGACGAAGGGTACTCTGTCCACCGTGTCCCGTGTTTGTCTTCTGAGGAGGTCGGTACGGTTTTTCGCTGTGGCGCGTTGGAACTGTTGATCAATGAGTCGAGCGCCATATCCTGTTCTTATGAGGGCATCTTTCAGCGCCTGGAGGTGTCTGTTGCGATCCTCTTCATCCGAGCAGATCCTGTGTATTCGGAGGGCTTGTCCGTAAGGGATGGCTTCTTTAACGTGTTTAGGGTGGAAGCTGGAGAAGTGGAGCATCGTGAGGTTATCCGTGGGCTTGCGGTACAGTGAGGTGCCGAGGTGACCGCCCTTGATGGAGATGCATGTGTCCAAGAATGCAACCGATTCCGGAGAGTAGTCCATGGTGAGTCTGATGGTGGGATGGAACTTGTTGATGTCATCATATAGTTGTTTCAGTGATTGTTCACCATGAGTCCAAAGGAAGAAAATGTCATCGATGTATCTAGTGTATAACATCGGTTGAAGGTCCTGTGCGGTGAAGAGGTCTTGTTCGAACCTGTGCATGAAGATGTTGGCATATTGAGGTGCGAATTTGGTCCCCATGGCTGTTACGTGTGTCTGGATGAAGAACTGGTTGTTGAAGGTGAAGACATTGTGATCCAGGATGAAGCGGATGAGTTGTAAAATTGCATCTGGAGATTGGCAATTGTTGGCGTTGAGTACTGAGGCAGTTGCAGCAATGCCATCGTCGTGGGGGATGCTGGTGTAGAGTGCCGAGACATCCATTGTGACGAGGAGTGCTCCTGGTTCAACTGCTCCATGTGTGCTGAGTTTCTGTAGGAAGTCCGTAGTGTCGCGACAAAAGCTGGGGGTTCTTTGTACAATGGGTTTCAGGATGCCCTCGACTTCCTGTTGGGGAACACTTCAGTGGTCACGGGCATTCGGCCTCTGATCTTTGGGTAAGCGTTCTCCAAGGCAGCCTTCACGACACACGACAACGCAGAGTCGCTGAGCAGAGACTGATAGCCAAGTTCCGCACACATGAGAACGGCCTCAACCGGGATCTTGGGTTCATGTCACACTATCTGTAACCCCCACGACTTGCCTGGGCTTGCAAAATCTCACCAACTGTCCTGGCTGGAGACAATACACATCCCTTTAACCTGTGCTTGGCCCTCTCTCCACTCACATTGTTTGTACCTTTAAGACTTGATTACCTGTAAAGTCTCGCATTCCAACCATTATTTTGTAGATTGAGTTTGTGTCTTTATATGCTCTGTTTGTGGACACAACTCCCACTCACCTGATGAAGGGGCAGCGCTCGAAAAGCTAGTGGCTTTTGCTACCAAATAAACCTGTTGGATTTTAAGCTGGTGTTGTGAGACTTCTTACTGTATAGATAAATCACCAGAGAGACTGTGGGGAGACTCAGAGAATCCCTATAGGAGGCCATTTGGCCCACTGAGCCTGCACTGACAACAGTCACACCCCAACCCAATCCCTGTAACACTCTCCTAATTCCCTGACACTAAAGTGTCAATTTAGCATGGCCATTGCACCTAACCTGCACATCTTTGGCGTGTGGGAGGAAACCAGAGCACCCAGAGGAAACCCACGCAGACACGGGGAGAACGTACAGACTCCGCGCAGTCACCCAAGCTGGGAATCGAACCCAGCTCCCTGGCGCTGTGAGGCAGCAGCGCTAACCACTGTGTCGCCCTCAACAATCAATCTGAGGGAGCTGGTAGATTGTGGGAATTTATCAGTAGATTGGAAACAGATTAAAGTTGTGTTCATTTTCAAAAGAGATGAAGAAACAGATGGTGAACTAAAAACCCATCAGTCTTATTGACTGGGACAAATCAACATCGACCCTGTCAATCTCCCTCAGTATCTGAAAAGTTTCAGCAAGATCACCTCACATTCTTCTAACTCCAGTAAATATAGGCCAATCCTGCTCCCCTTTTCCTCTTCAGACAATCTCTTCATCCCAGGAACCAGCTTGGAGAAGCTTCTCTGAACTGTCTCCCGTGGGCGACACGATGGCACAGTGGTTAGCACTGCTGCCTCACAGTGCCAGGGACATGAGTTCGATTCCCGGCTTGGGTCACGTTCCGTGTGGAGTCTGCACGTTCTCCCCATGTCTGCGCGGGTTTCCTCCGGGTGCTCTGGTTGCCTCCTACAGTCCAAAAGACGTGCTGATCAGGTGTATTGGCTGCGCTAAATTCTCCCTCAGTGTACCCGAACAGGTGGCGGAGTGTGGCGACTTGGAGATTTTCACAGTAACTTCATTGCAGTGTTAATGTAAGCCTACTTATGACACTAATAAGAATAAAATGAAACTCCAATGCAAGTATATCCCTCTTTAAATAAAGAGACAAAAACTGTGGTCTCACCAATGTCCAGTGTTGTAGCAAGACTTCCTTACTTTAATTCTCCATCCCTCATGTAATAAAGGCCAAAATTCCATTAAGTTCCAAGTTGGAGGGATTCAGAATAAAGCTTAGGACTTCAAAAAAATCACTGAGGAATAGAATATGGCCAATACTCAGGGGAGTCATGTGGGTGTGAAGTGCAGAGTGACATGTCTCAGTGCTGTTGATTGAGATCACTTCTATTTCTAATTTGTCCCTGTGATTTGGATTCAGGGCTTCACTGTAAATTGCTCAGATGATACCAAACCAAGAAGGATATGGAACTGGAGATTTACCAGGATGCTGCCTGGTTTGGAGGGTAGGTCTTATGAGGAAAGGTTGAGGGAGCTAGGGCTGTTCTCTCTGGAGCGGAGGAGGCTGAGGGGAGACTTAATAGAGGTTTATAAAATGATGAAGGGGATAGATAGAGTGAACGTTCAAAGACTATTTCCTCGGGTGGATGGAGCTATTACAAGGGGGCATAACTATAGGGTTCGTGGTGGGAGATACAGGAAGGATATCAGAGGTAGGTTCTTTACGCAGAGAGTGGTTGGGGTGTGGAATGGACTGCCTGCAGTGATAGTGGAGTCAGACACTTTAGGAACATTTAAGCGGTTATTGGATAGGCACATGGAGCACACCAGGGTGATAGGGAGTGGGATAGCTTGATCTTGGTTTCAGATAAAGCTCGGCACAACATGGTGGGCCGAAGGGCCTGTTCTGTGCTGTACTGTTCTATGTTCTATGGACGAAACAGCAACAGAAATGACCACAAGTGTGAGTGGGAGAAAGAATGGCAGATCAGTTTCAGTGCAGACAAATGTAAAGTGCGGCACCCGAGAAGGAAAACTGGGCAAAGGGATGGAATAGCTCAGGATGAAGCTGAGAGAGACTGAAGAGCCTCAGCAGATTCCAGGATGTTCAATCAATACAGAGCAGCAATTAACAAAGAATGAAATGTCGAACGACAAAACCAAAACAGCAGAATTCAATTCAGAGAAAGCCATGATCAAACGGCACCTCTGTGTCCAGTTTTAACCACTAGAGCCAAGACACACATTTAACTGATGGAGATGGTACAGAGAAAATGCTTGTAACGTGAGAGATCTGATTATGGGGAGGGGCTAGGCTAGGGGAGAATTTTCTTAGAAACATAGAAGATAGGAGCAGGAGGAGGCCATTCGACCCTTCGCGCCTGTTCCGCCAATCGTCAAGATCATGGCTGATCGTCCAACTCAATAGTCTGATTGCTGCTTTCGGGCAGGAGTTGTTGGGGCCTGCGTCGGGGGGATCAGTTTACAGTGAGGTACCTGAGGTGAGGTAAGCTCATATCCAGGTCAATAAAACAAATAGGTTGTGAATCATTAACTTTGAATCGGAGGAAACCTAATCTGGAACTTTGCTCTTTGTCCCCATTCCAGTGACATCATCAGCTAAAGTAATCTGACTATATCTAACACTTCATCAGTCTCGCAGGTGCAGTGAATTACTTGGAATTGCGCTATGACATAACACCTTCTTGCTCATATCAATATCTCACAATTGCAATGAGTCGTTGCTAAATTACAGGCATAACTATAGGGTTCGTGGTGGGAGATATAGGAAGGGTATCAGAGGTAGGTTCTTTACGCAGAGAGTGGTTGGGGTGTGGAATGGACTGCCTGCAGTGATAGTGGAGTCAGACACTTTAGGAACATTTAAGCGGTTATTGGATAGGCACATGGAGCACACCAGGATGATAGGGAGTGGGATAGCTTGATCTTGGCTTCAGATAAAGCTCGGCACAACATCGTGGGCCGAAGGGCCTGTTCTGTGCTGTACTGTTCTATGTTCATAAACCTATTTTTATGACGATATTAGTTTGGGAGGGATACTTCCAGATGTTTTGAATGCTGTATCCTGACAAGTCATGACCTTGGATCAACTTTCTCACTGAAGGACATCAGTGCAGGCAATGCAATGATACTCCGATATTTCACTGGAATATTAATCTGTTCAAGGCTTTGTGTGGTCATTGAATCACAGCTTACACAGCCACAGGCGAGAGTGCCAGTAACTGAGCGAAGTTGCCACATGTAGACAGTGTGAGTGGCATTGCCCATCATCGTGTTACCGGACAATAACTTCATAACATAATTTAATAAAAACCCCCGCCACTTTGTAACCCCAGCCCCTCAAGGCTGAGATAGACAGATTTTTAATCAGTAAGGGAATCAAAGGTTCCCCCAAGCCAGACCATAAGTCACAGGAGCGGAAGTAGGCCATTCGGCCCATCAAAGCTGCTCCGCCATTCAATGAGCTCATGACTGATCTGATATGGCAATCCTCAACTCCGCTTCCCTGCCTTATCCCTTGGGTCTCTTCTGCCCTCCAAATATCTTCCCACTACCTCCACCTGGCAGGAAAGCCACAATGGCGGAGCAGACACTCCCATGTCTTATGGTCTGAGTTGGGCAGGCAGTTAAGGTTGGCTGGGTTACTTACCGGCTTATGTCCATAAAGCATAAAGCCCATTGCCTTGAATTTTAAGCTTATTCTTCTGAGCAGGCAAGTATCCTGCAGTTGGCAGAGTGCAGCCAGGGCCCGAGAAGTTCATAAAATCCCTACAGTGCAGAAGAAGGCCATTCAGCCCATCAAGTCTGCGCCGACCACATTCCCACCCAGGCCCTATAGCCTGAAATGCAATTTTAACTGTTGGCCCTGGGTGAACAAGCTGTTGTGGCTTTCCTGCCAGGTGGGGGTAGCAGGAAGATAGCTGGAGGACAGAAGAGCCCAAGAAGGTACATATCTTATTTTCTTTTGGACACCACGGGATGAAGTGCTTCTCTGGGCCCCACAATAAAAGCTTAGGCCTCCCCATGCTCTGGGTTACAACCCCCCTTCCGAATGCAGGAACTAACCTGTGTCCAGCAACCATTCCTTCTCTACCACTTGCACCACTCAAAATTACTTCCACCGCTCAATACTCCTGCCCCGCACCCCCAACCACCCCTACCCTCTTACCCCAGCCAGCCGTCTCTTCCTGCCAGCTGCACGTGGCAAGGTGCCCTGGTGTTTGTGCCGATGGGGCCTGGGAGTTAAAACCATTCACCTCACACCCTCCATCATCCTGGCACTCCCAATTCCTGCCCTGGGAATAAGATTTCTGTGTCTAAGCTTCTTTTCACTGTGAGTTTTCAGTGAATATCCATGATAATGAGGGCTGACTGAGGGGTTAACCTGTCCCGATCTTCCTGCAAGTGATGATGTTTACTGCTTTATTCCACAGAGAGATGCAGATAAAACCATTGAGACTTTCTCACCTACGCAGCCACTATTATTGACTTATTACACGTGGAATGAGTGGGCTGGTCGGAATTTCCACCTAACTCTCAATTTGCTCGACTGTAAGGTTCAGGGACTCTGAAGGAAAACAATGGTTTTGGCCTCAATATTTAAGAGCAAGCAAAAAATCAAACCATTTTGACCCAAACTTGCCTGGGTACATCTCTGACCAGAGGGCTCCCAAACTGAGAGACTGAGAATCAATGGACATGGAGCCGATGTCAACGGGGGGAGTCTGACCGGAAAATGGCAGTGTTGTCTCCAGTGAGAAAAGCAACGTGCTTCTCTCCAGAAAAACACTCTCGATTTCTCGCTAGATTTTACAGCACTCTGTTCAAAAAAAATCAAGAGGTGTGTTTCACGCCATCATGCAGGGGGGCGGGGCCCCAACACGGCGGCAAAGCCCGGCTGCACCGAGATCGGAGCGCCATCTTTAAACGGCTCCCTGATCATAACAGGAATAAACCCCCACCCCAGCCCACCAAAGAGATCTAAGGGGCTTCCATCCGGAATGGAATCCAGTGTGTCCATCCGGAATGGAATCAAGTGTGTCCATCCGGAATGGAATCCAGTGTGTCCATCCGGAATGGAATCCAGTGTGTCCATCCGGAATGGAATCCAGTGTGTCCATCCAGAATGGAATCCAGTGTGTCCTTCCGGAATGGAATCCAGTGTGTCCTTCCAGAATGGAATCCAGTGTGTCCTTCCGGAATGGAATCCAGTGTGACCTTCCGGAATGGACTTCAGTGTGTCCATCACGGGCCCCAACACGGCGGCAAAGCCCGGCTGCACCGAGATCGGAGCGCCATCTTTAAACGGCTCCCTGATCATAACAGGAATAAACCCCCACCCCAGCCCACCAAAGAGATCTAAGGGGCTTCCATCCGGAATGGAATCCAGTGTGTCCATCCGGAATGGAATCCAGTGTGTCCTTCCAGAATGGAATCCAGTGTGTCCTTCCGGAATGGAATCCAGTGTGACCTTCCGGAATGGACTTCAGTGTGTCCATCACGGGGCCCCAACACGGCGGCAAAGCCCGGCTGCACCGAGATCGGAGCGCCATCTTTAAACGGCTCCCTGATCATAACAGGAATAAACCCCCACCCCAGCCCACCAAAGAGATCTAAGGGGCTTCCATCCGGAATGGAATCCAGTGTGTCCATCCGGAATGGAATCAAGTGTGTCCATCCGGAATGGAATCCAGTGTGTCCATCCGGAATGGAATCCAGTGTGTCCATCCGGAATGGAATCCAGTGTGTCCATCCAGAATGGAATCCAGTGTGTCCATCCGGAATGGAATCCAGTGTGTCCATCCGGAATGGAATCCAGTGTGTCCTTCCGGAATGGAATCCAGTGTGTCCTTCCGGAATGGAATCCAGTGTGTCCTTCCAGAATGAAATCCAGTGTGTCCTTCCGGAATGGAATCCAGTGTGACCTTCCGGAATGGACTTCAGTGTGTCCATCCGGAATGGAATCCAGTGTGTCCATCCGGAATGGAATCCAGTGTGTCCATCCGGAATGGAATCCAGTGTGTCCATCCGGAATGGAATCCAGTGTGTCATTCTGGAATGGAATCCAGTGTGTCCTTCCGGAATGGAATCCAGTGTGTCCATCCGGAATGGAATCCAGTGTGTCCATCCGGAATGGAATCCAGTGTGTCCATCCGGAATGGAATCCAGTGTGTCCTTCCGGAATGGAATCCAGTGTGTCCTTCCGGAATGGACTTCAGTGTGTCCATCCGGAATGGAATCCAGTGTGTCCATCCGGAATGGAATCCAGTGTGTCCATCCGGAATGGAATCCAGTGTGTCATTCTGGAATGGAATTCAGTGTGTCCTTCCGGAATGGAATCCAGTGTGTCATAGAACATAGAACATAGAAAGTCACAGCACAAACAGGCCCTTCGGCCCACAAGTTGCGCCGATCACATCCCCACCTCTAGGCCTATCTATAGCCCTCAATCCCATTAAATCCCATGTACTCATCCAGAAGTCTCTTAAAAGACCCCAACGAGTTTGCCTCCACCACCACCGACGTCAGCCGATTCCACTCACCCACCACCCTCTGAGTGAAAAACTTACCCCTGACATCCCCCCTGTACCTACCCCCCAGCACCTTAAACCTGTGTCCTCTCGTAGCAACCATTTCAGCCCTTGGAAATAGCCTCTGAGAGTCCACCCTATCCAGACCCCTCAACATCTTGTAAACCTCTATCAGGTCACCTCTCATCCTTCGTCTCTCCAGGGAGAAGAGACCAAGCTCCCTCAACCTATCCTCATAAGGCATGCCCCCCAATCCAGGCAACATCCTTGTAAATCTCCTCTGCACCCTTTCAATGGCTTCAACATCTTTCCTGTAATGAGGTGACCAGAACTGCGCGCAGTACTCCAAGTGGGGTCTAACCAGGGTCCTATAAAGCTGCAGCATTATCTCCCGACTCCTAAACTCAATCCCTCGATTAATGAAGGCTAGTACGCCATACGCCTTCTTGACCGCATCCTCCACCTGCGAGGCCGATTTAAGAGTCCTATGGACCCGGACCCCAAGGTCCTTCTGATCCTCTACACTGCTAAGAATGGTACCCTTCATTTTATACTGCTGCTCCATCCCATTGGATCTGCCAAAATGGATCACTACACACTTATCCGGGTTGAAGTCCATCTGCCACTTCTCCGCCCAGTCTTGCATTCTATCTATGTCTCGCTGCAACTTCTGACATCCCTCCAAACTATCCACAACACCACCTACCTTGGTGTCGTCAGCAAACTTACCAACCCATCCCTCCACTTCCTCATCCAGGTCATTTATGAAAATGACAAACAGCAAGGGTCCCAGAACAGATCCCTGGGGCACTCCACTGGTCACTGACCTCCATGCAGAGAAAGACCCCTCCACAGCCACTCTCTGCCTTCTGCAGGCAAGCCAGTTCTGGATCCACAAGGCAACAGCCCCTTGGATCCCATGCCCTCTCACTTTCTCAAGAAGTCTTGCATGGGGGACCTTATCGAACGCTTTGCTGAAGTCCATATAGACCACATCCACCGCTCTTCCTTCGTCAATGTGCTTGGTCACATTTTCAAAGAACTCAACCAGGCTCGTAAGGCACGACCTGCCCCTGACAAAGCCGTGCTGACTACTTTTGATCATACTAAACTTCTCTAGATGATCATAAATCCTGTCTCTCAGGATCCTCTCCATCAACTTACCAACCACTGAGGTTAGACTCACCGGTCGGTAATTTCCCGGGCTGTCCCTGTTCCCTTTCTTGAATATAGGGACCACATCCGCAATCCTCCAATCCTCCGGAACCTCTCCCGTCTCCATCGACGATGCAAAGATCATCGCCAAAGGCTCCGCAATCTCCTCCCTCGCCTCCCACAGTAACCTGGGGTACATCCCATCCGGTCCCGGCGACTTACCAACCTTGATGCCATTCAATAGTTCCAACACATCCTCTTTCTTTATGTCCACATGCTCGATCCTTTCTGTCCTCCGCAATCCAGCAGTACAACCACCCAGATCCCTTTCCACCGTGAATACCGAGGTAAAGTATTCATTAAGCACCTCCGCCATTTCTAACGGTTCCGCACAAACTTTTCCCCCTTCACCTTTTAAGGGTCCTATGCCTTCACATCTCATCCTTTTACTCTTGACATATTTGTAGAAAGCCTTGGGATTCTCCTTAATCTTACCCGCCAAGGTCTTCTCATGACCCCTTCTCGCTCTCCTAATTTCCTTCTTAAGCTCCTTCCTACATCGCGTATACTCCTCTAAATCCTTAACATCTCCTAGCTCTCTGAACCTTCTGTACGCCTCTCTTTTCTTATTTACCAGGTTCATCACAACCTTCGTGCACCACGGTTCCCGTACCCTACCAACACCCCCCTGTCTCATCGGAACGTTGTCATGCAGAGCTCCAGACAAACATTCCTTGAAAATCCTCCACTTTCCTTCGGTACTTTTCCCCAAGAATGCCTCCTTCCAATTTACCCGTCTAATTTCCTCCCTGATGACACTGTATTTCCCTTTACTCCAGAGAAACACTTTCCTAGCCTGCCTGACCCTATCTCTTTCCAATGCTATCGTGAAGGAGATAGAATTATGATCGCTATCCCCAAGATGTTCACCCACCGAGAGATCCTCCACCTGTCCAGGTTCATTAGCCAGCACCAGATCAAGAACAGCCTCTCCTCTAGTAGGCTTATCCACATACTGTGTCAGGAAACTCTCCTGGACACACCTAACAAACTCCTCTCCATCCAAACCCCTAGCCCTAGGGATATTCCAATCTATGTTTGGGAAATTAAAATCTCCCATCACGACAACTCTGTTATTCCTACATCTCTCCAGGATCTGTTTCCCCATCTGCTCCTCAACATCTCTGTTACTATTGGGCGGCCTATAGAAAACACCCAGCAAAGTTACCGACCCCTTCCTATTCCTAACCTCCACCCACAGAGATTCCGTAGTCAGTCCCTCCACGGCGTCCACCTTCTCTACAGCCGTGACACTATCCCTGATCAACAGTGCCACTCCCCCCCCTCTCTTGCCTCCCTCCCTGTCCTTCCTGAAACATCTAAAACCTGGCACCTGAAGCACCCAGTCCTGTCCCTGAGACATCCAAGTCTCCGTAATGGCCACCACATCACAATTCGAAGCAGCAATCCACGCTCCAAGCTCATCCACTTTATTCACTACACTCCTGGCATTAAAATAGACACATCTCAGACCTTCAGCCTGAGCACTTCCCTTCTCCCTCACTCGTCTAACCTCCCTCTTACCCTGTCTACATTCCTTATCTATTTGCGAGCTAACCTCCTCGCTCTCAGTCCCCTCATTTCGATTCCCTCCCCCCAACCTTTCTAGTTTAAAGTCTCACCAGTAGCCTTAGCCAACCTTCCCGCCAGGATATTGGTCCCCCTGGGATTCAAGTGCCACCCGTCTTTTTTAAACAGGTCACACCTGCCCCTAAAGAGGTCCCAATGATCCAAGTACCCAAATCCTTGTCCCTTGCTCCAGTCCCTCAGCCACGCATTAATTCTCCACCGATTCCTGTTCTCACTCTCCCGCGGCACAGGCAGCAATCCCGAGATTACTACCTTTGCATTCCTCTTTCTCAGCTGTCTACCCAACTCCCTATATTCTCTTTTCATGACCCCTTCCCTCTTCCTACCGATGTCAGCAGTACCTATATGCATCACGACCTTGGGCTCCTCTCCCTCCCCCTTCAGGATTTCTGGGACTCGACCAGAGACATCCCGGACCCCTGCACCAGGGAGGCAAACCACCATCCGAGAGTCCCGTCTGTGTCCGCAAAAACGCCTATCTGACCCTCTCACCGTAGAGTCCCCAATTAGCACTACCCTCCTTTCCTTACCCCTTTGCACTACTGGGCCAGGCTCAGCTCCAGAGACACTGCCACCGCTGCTTCCCCCAGGTGGGCTGTCCACCCCAGTAGTACTCAGACAGGAGTACTTATTATTAAGGGGCACATCCACCGGGGTGCTCACCATCACCCGAGCTTTCTCCTTCCTCACTGTTACCCAGTTACCCTCCTCCCGTGGTCCCGGTGTGACCACCTGCCGATAGCTCCTGTCAATGACCTCCTCACTATCCCTAACCCGGCGAAGGTCCTCGAGCTGCAATTCCAGTTCCCTAACATGGTCCCTTAGGAACCGCAGCTCAACACACCCAGCACAGATATGGTCGTCCGGGAGGCTAGGAGCCTCCAGGACCTCCCACATCCTACATTGGGAACAACATACTGGCCTGACAGTCATAATTGCCCTTTTAAACACAGGGAAAAAAGTGAATGAAGATTATTCCTCTCTGTTCCAAATTATTTCTACCAAGGTACCCGGAGAAAAGTAACTTATAAATAAAATTTTTTAAAATAAGAAACTCACCCCTGCTCGCCCTTTCTGCCTAAGCCCGATGAGCCAAAGCCCCTCAGTTCTCACTCAGCTCCGTCTCACTCCGCTGCCCGCTAGATAGTGGGACCTGCCTTTTAAACCTCCTGTGCACTAAAAAAAAAACTCAAGAGACCCTTCCCAGTAAACCCCCGCGGCCACTGCCGGTTGCGCGCCAAAATTTAAAACTAAATTAAATAAATAAATAACACCCGCGGAAAAGTACTTAAAACTAATTCTTACCCCAAAAATCCTGTCACCAGTCACAGCTCTGCCTTTCTCCACAGCAACATCCGGAATGGAATCCAGTGTGTCCATCCGGAATGGAATCCAGTGTGTCCATCCGGAATGGAATCCAGTGTGTCCATCCGGAATGGAATCCAGTGTGTCCTTCCGGAATGGAATCCAGTGTGTCCATCCGGAATGGAATCCAGTGTGTCCATCCGGAATGGAATCCAGTGTGTCCTTCCGGAATGGAATCCAGTGTGTCCATCCGGAATGGAATCCAGTGTGTCCATCCGGAATGGAATCCAGTGTGTCCATCCAGAATGGAATCCAGTGTGTCCAGCCGGAATGGAATCCAGTGTGTCCATCCGGAATGGAATCCAGTGTGTCCATCCGGAATGGAATCCAGTGTGTCCATCCAGAATGGAATCCAGTGTGTCCATCCGGAATGGAATCCAGTGTGTCCATCCGGAATGGAATCCAGTGTGTCCATCCAGAATGGAATCCAGTGTGTCCTTCCGGAATGGAATCCAGTGTGTCCATCCAGAATGGAATCCAGTGTGTCCATCCAGAATGGAATCCAGTGTGTCCATCCGGAATGGTGGAGGGAGGAAATCCAAACACCCAACTTCTCTCTTTTTTGTGTATCTCAGGTGCACGCATAAAATTTGCACAAATGTCAAGCTCTACCTCAAACAAATGTAGGAAAGATGGTGGTGTCGTGTTAACGCCACTTAACAGGTAATCCAGAGACCCAGGCTAACCCTCTGGGACACGGATTAAATCCCTGCATGATAGCTGGTTAAATTTAAATTCAATTAATAAATCTGGAATTTAAAGCGAGCCTCAGTTATAATGACCATAAAAATCGATTGTCGTTAAAAACCCATCTGAGGGAGGAAGTCTGCTGTCCTTACCTGGTCTGGCCTACATGTGACTCCAGACCCACAGAACATGGTTGACTCTTAACTAGCCTCTGAAATGGCCTCTCAAGCCTCTCAGTTGTAGAGGAATTGGGGGTGAACAATAAATGCCCACATCCCATGAAAGAATCAAGGTGTTTCCCTGTGAGCTCCGGTATGTGCAGAATAATAAAGAATAGATTCAAAAATGCACTGAAGAAAATTGGAAGAAACGTTAAAGAAATTCAACAATTGCACGCTTGAGAAATGTTCTAATTCGACCTGGAGATGAACTCTGTCCGAAACTGCAGATGGGATGAAAGTAACTATAATTTCAGCCCAAATGTTCACCACGATTCATACATAATTTATACCGAGGCATGTGACACACCTTAAAATCCACAGACCCAGTTTCACGTACAATGGGTTGAACTTTGCACAACACATGTAGTTGTTTGGCTAAGTCATGGATGGTTGGATGTCAAATTAAAGCGCAGTAACCTGGAAAAGCTTGGCCTTTCTACAGAGGATGTGCCAGTCAACCTTTCTTAAACAGTTCACTAACTCACCATGATTTGTATACAATGATCCTACACATGCTCTGAAAAAAGGGGAAGCCTCTGAACACCATCATAGAATCATAGAATCCCTACAGTGCAGAAGGAGGCCGTTCGGCCCATCACTGACAACAATCCCAGCCAGACCCTATCCCCATAACTCCACGTATTTATCCCACCAATCCCCCTAACTTGGAAAACTAAGGGACAATTTAGCATGGCAATCCACCTAACCCAGACATCTTTGGAGTGTGGGAGGAATCCGGAGCCCCTGGAGGAAACCCACGCAGACACCGGGGGGGGGAATGTGCAAACTCCAAATGGACGATCACCCAAGGCCGGAATTGACCCCGGGTCCCTGGCGCTGTGAAGCAGCAGTACTAACCACTGTGCCACCATTCTGTCTGTGGTACAGAACATATACATCTAGGATTTGGTAGTGCAGTGCTTCTGTTTCTCCATTAGTAATTTGTAGGCCTCAACTAACAGTCCCGAGACCACGGGTAGATTTTGACTTGGTGCAATTAAAGTTTATTTATTTATCAGTCGCAAGTAAGGCTGACATTAACACTGCAATGAAGTTACCGTGAAATTTCCCTAGTCGCCACAGTCCGGCACCTGTTCAGGTCAATGAACCGAAAAAAACATGTCTTTCAGAACGTGGGAGGAACCCGGGCACCCGGAGGAAACCCATGCAGACATGGGGAGAACGTGCAAACCTCACATAGATAGTGACCCAAAGCGGGAATCGAACCTGGGTCCCTAGCACTGTGAAGCAGCAGTGCTAACCACTGTGCTACCGTGCCGCCCCAAGACTGGGTTAAAACTGGGTGACAGTGAAGTGACGGCCTGTGTGATACACTTCAGATCCTTCTTTCCGTCAAGTTTGATGGGTTTAAGAATTTGAGTTTTGAGAATAAAACTGGGGGGGGGGGGGGTGGCGGGGGGAAGACTGGCATCTATCAAAGTGAGAAGTCTCACAACGCCAGGTTAAAGTCCAACAGGTTTATTTGGTAGCAAATACCATAAGCTTTCGTACCATAAGTATTTGCTATCAAATAAACCTGTTGGACTTTAACCTGGTGTTGTGAGACTTCTTACTGTGCTTACCCCAGTCCAACGCCGGCATCTCCACTTCATATCTATCAAAGTGAGCATTGCTAGACTGTCACAACACATCCAATTGGGTCTCTCTTGCCCTCAATGGTTTAGCCTATTTCTGACTCCAGTCTCCTGACAATGAGGTTGATTCTGGACTGGTAACCAGTCCAAAACAATATTTGTTTAAAGATATCTAAACAAAAACAATTCATGCAAATATCATTTTCCTAAACCGTGTTGTCAAAAATCCTGTAGAGTTGGTATAATTGAATCTCACAATTTTCTTTTCATTTGTTTACAGGATGTGGTCGTCACTGATCAGACCAGCATTTATTATTCATCCTGAACTGCCTCAGGACCTTCAAAAATAAAAACTATCTTGGATAATATAAAGGAATGTACGAACATTATACAATGGTATATATTCCCGATACAAAGTGAAGTTGTACTAATATACTAAGAAGTCTCACAACACCAGGTTAAAGTCCAACAGATTTATCTGGTATCACAAATAAACCTGTTGGACTTTAACCTGCGTTTTGAGACTTCTTACTGTGTCTACCCCAGTCCATTTCCACATCATTGTACTAATATGAAAGACGGATTGGGAAGAATCAATTATATTTCTTAAATTAAGTTGTCCTTATGGCAGCTACCATATGATTGTTTAGACAGAATATCTGCAGACAGAGTTCAATTCAAAAATCCACTGCTTTAAGTACTTAGAATATTTTGTCTATTGTGAAAATTATATGTATGGGCTGGAATTCTCCCACCTCACCCGCGGCTGGGATTATCCAGTCCCGCTGCTGTGAACGGAGACTTGGCCAAATTCTCCATTCTCGCTGGCAGCGGGGCGTGCGAGACCAGGAGAACTCCGGCCTTGGCTTTTGAATTGAATTGAAGTGAAAAAAGAAAATGTCATTAATTTTGGGGAGAACTTTACCATTTTGAGTCTGAGTGCCGAATCCGGGCGTCAAATAGATCCGGCCCGATCCGTGCTGTGGGCGGGGCTTAGCGCTGGCGGACCGATCGGAGTTCTGGACTGCGGGTGCGCTGTTCGAAAAAAATCTGACAGAGTGCGCCCGGGCGCGAAGAAAAAAACAGAAAGCTGAGAGAGCGGCTCTCTGATGGTCATCCTCTGGTCGGGGGAAGGAGGGGTGGGGGGGGGGGGGGGGGAGAGGAGGGGGGGAGGGGGTGTGACCGATCATCCCCTGGGGGGGGTGGAGAGGGGGTGTGACGTCTCATCCTCTGGGGGGTGGGGGGAGGAGAGGGGGTGTGACCGATCATCCCCTGGGGGGGCGGGGGTGTTGGCGGGGAGGACAGGGGGTGTGACATCTCATCCCCTGGTCGGGGGGGTCCCGCTGCGTGTCTGCGGCCGATCCCTCCTGGCACCATCACTGGTTCACTACCACCCACAGCCATCTCTCCCGCTCTCTCGCATCTGCAGGGAAGAGTAATCTGTGGCTGGTAGTGAACCAGTGATGGTGCCAGGAGGGATCGGCCGCAGACACGCAGCGGAACCCCCCCGACCAGGGGATGGGATGTCACACCCCCTGTCCTCCCCGCCAACACCCCCGCCCCTCCAGGGGATGATCGGTCACACCCCCGCTCCTCCTCGCACCCACCTCCCCCCCCGACCAGAGGATGACCTGGGTCAGAGAGCCGTTGCAGTCTCTGACTCCGCTCTTTGGAGGCTGCAGCGGCGACTTCAGACTTTTATTCTGCAGGTCGGTAACAGCGGGGACGTGGATCGGGCCAGAAGACGGTAAAGTGGGATTTGGCGGTAGAGTTAGGCGCGCGGTTCATTGAGTCGATTTAAATGCATGGAAATGAATTTAAATCGTCGGGCCGCCCGATTCAGGCACGGGCCGGACCCGCGCGCCCGAATCGGGTGTCGGTAAAGCCGCGATCTGCTTGGAATCGGGTGCGGATCGCGGTATAGGCCCGACGCCCAACTTTACCGCAATTTTGCGCCCAGAAACGGGCACGAAGTTTTGGTAAAATCGGGCCCTTTATGTTTCATAAAGAATTTATTTTTTAAGCTGAGGAAACTTTGTTGCCCAGAATTCCCGTGACAATTTTCTTGGCGATCGACTGAGATCTGGGAGAAATGGTGCGGATGACAGTTTAGCCCAGTTCTCTTGATTTCCTGCTGATTCTCTGCTGAAGCTTTGCTGCCGATTTTGGGGGCACCGGGGTGGGTGAGTGGGTAGTGGGCAGGAGGGTGTTGTGCAAATTCCACCCCACACCTTTGTGTTTCATTCACTGTATCAGCTGCTTTGCGATGGCAGCAGGCAATATCCGATGTATTTGGAGTGGATAACATTCATATCCCTGCCTGTTGTGTTGTGTGTAATAATGTCGTAACACTCTTGGGAAATGTTTCAAAGAACAAAGAACAAAGAAAATTACAGCACAGGAACAGGCCCTTTGGCCCTCCAAGCCTGCACCGGCCATGCTGCCCGACTTAACTAAAACCCCCTTCACCCCTCTGGGGACCATATCCCTTTATTCACATTCTATTCATGTATTTGTCCAGACGCCCCTTAAAAGTCACTATTGTATCCGCTTCCACTACCTCCCCCGGCAGCGAGTTCCAGGCACCCACCACCCTCTGTGTAAAAAACTTGCCTCGTACATCTCCTTTAAACCTTGCCCCTCGCATCTTAAACCTGTGCCCCTTAGTAATTGACTCTTCCACCCAGGGAAAAAGCATCTGACTATCCACTCTGTTCATGCCCCTCATAATCTTGTAGACTTCTATCAGGTCTCCCCTCAATGCTTCGTCCATTCAGCACTTCTAACAGATTCGGAATTATTTTTCGAAAAGGAATCCTTGGGCGGAATTTTATCGCCACGTCTGCCCGAGGTCCGTATGGTCCTTCCCCAGGCCAACGGAGAATGCCATTCTCCGAGCCTCGGCATCGGGGCGGGCGTGCCGGTCAAATTTCGATCCTTATCTCTCTCTCTCTCTCGGAAGTGAGAGTCGGTCAGGCATACTGATGGAGTGCTTTGGTGCATGGAGTGCATTCATAGCTCATGGCTCCTTGAAAGTGGAGTCACAGGTGGACAGGGTGATGAAGAAGGCATTCGGTATGCTTGGTTTCATTGGTCAGAACATTGAATACAGGAGTTGAGACATCTTGTTGAAGTTGTACAAGACATTGGTAAGGCTACACTTGGAATACTGTGTACAGTTCTGGTCACCCTATTATAGAAAGGATATTATTAAACTAGAAAGAGTGCAGAAGAGATTTACTCGGATGCTACCGGGACTTGATGGTTTGAGTTATAAGGAGAGGCTGGATAGACTGGGACTTTTTTCTCTGGAGCGTAGAAGGCTGAGGGGTGATCTTATAGAGGTCTATAAAATAATGAGGGGCACAGATCAGCTCGATAGTCAATATCTTTTCCCAAAGGTAGGGGAGTCTAAAACTAGAGGGCATAGGTTTAAGGTGAGAGGGGAGAGATACAAAAGTGTCCAGAGGGGCAATTCTTTCACACAGAGGGTGGCGAATGTCTGGAACAAGCTGCCAGAGGTAGTAGTAGAGGCGGGTACAATTTTGTCTTTTAAAAAGCATTTAGACAGTTACATGGGTAAGATGGGCATAGAGAGATATGGGCCAAGCACGGGCAATTGGGACTAGCTTAGGGGTTTAAAACTGGGCAGCATGGACAAGTTGGGCCGAAGGGCCTGTTTCCATGCTGTAAACCTCTATGACTCTCTTTCAATCCCTATCTGGGAGGTTGGCGCGGCAATGAATGTGGATCAGGAAAGAAATTAACTTCACCAAAAACAGAAATCGATGTAAATGTTCAGCAGGTTAGACGCATCTGTTGGAAAAACATGAGACAGTCGATGTTTCCGGTATATTGCAGAATCAGTGAGAACATTGTTAACGTTGCTTTGCATACACAACATTTGAATGCCAAGACTTGCTGAGCATTATTTGCATTTGAAACAGTGTGACATTTGTGCTTTATTTAGCAGTCTGCTGAAGGATGCTGAGGGACCCAGAACACCACGAGTGCCTTTAAAATATATATCAAATAATAACCCCATAATCACTATTGATGGGGTAGAGAGAGTCAGGGTAGCCCCAAAAGAGAGCATGGGGATCGTGACACATAATGAACCCTCACCATTGCTTCTGCACGGTAGCACAGTGGTTAGCACTGCTGCTTCACAGCTCCAGGGTCCCGGGTTCGATTCCCGGCTCGGGTCACTGTCTGTGTGGAGTTTGCACATTCTTCTCGTGTCTGCGTGGGTTTCCTCCGGGTGCTCCGGTTTCCTCCCACAGTCCAAAGATGTGTGGGTTAGGTTGATTGGCCAGGTTAAAAATTGCCCCTTAGAGTCCTGGGATGCGTAGGTTAGAGGGAGTAGCGGGTAAATATGTGGGGTGGGATTGTGGTCGGGGCAGACTCGATGGGCCGAAGGGCCTCCTTCTGCACTGTAGGGTTTGTATGATTGTATGATAAGCTTCATACTATGCACAAATTTGAATGATAGCAGCAAACAGATCAGTGCTAAACATTAAAGGGAAGCTTGCGGCTGAATCATGGCCACTGGAGAGCAACCATGGCAATTGGAGAGCAGCCATGGCCAAGGGAGAGCACCCATGGCCAATGGGGAGCACCCATGGCCAATGGAGAGCATCCACGGCCAATGGAGAGCACCCATGGCCAATGGAGAGCACCCATGGCTAATGGAGAGCATCCACAGCCAATGGAGAGCACCCATGGCCAATGGGGAGCACCCATGGCCAATGAAGAGCTCCCATGGCCAATGGAGAGCACCCATGGCCAATGGAGGGCAACCAGGGCCGATGGAGAGCACCCATGGCCAATGGAGAGCACCCATGGCCAATGGAGAGCACCCATAGCCAATGGAGAGCACCCATGGCCAATGGAGTGCACCCATGGCCAAGGGAGAGCAACAATGGCCAATGGAGAGATACCATGGCCAATGGAGAGGAACCATGGCTAATGGAGAGCTCCTATGGCCAATGGAGAGCACCCATGACCAATGGAGAGCTCCAATGATCAATGGAGAGCACCCATGGCCAATAGAGAGGAACCATGACCAATGGAGAGCTCCCATGGCCAATGGAGAGCACCCATGACCAATGGAAAGCTCCCATGGCCAATGGAGAGCACCCATGACCAATGGAAAGCTCCCATGACCAATGGAGAGCACCCATGGCCAATGGAGAGCACCCATGGCCAATGGAGAGGAACCCTGACAAATGGAGAGCTCCCATGGCCACTGGAGAGCACCCATGGCCAATGGGGAGGAACCATGGTCACTGGAGTGCACCCATGACCAATGGGGAGGAACCATGGCCACTGGAGAGCACCCATGGCCAATGGGGAGGAACCATGGTCACTGGAGTGCACCCATGACCAATGGGGAGGAACCATGGCCACTGGAGTTCACCCATGGCCAATGGAGTGCAGCCATGACTGTATCCTTACATTTCATCCTCCTTCTCAAACCCTACTTTTTTCTCAGTCCCCACTCTCTTCTGATTTACAAACTGCTGATGATAAAAGAGTCCATCGCTTACTTTCCTCCGTCCCTCTAACACCACCTCACTCTGTGGATTTCGCTATTCAGACTCCCCGTACCTGGTCAGCATGGAGGGAGCTCCAGGAAGGCAGTGATGATGAGGACATGGCACAGTGACATGTTTCTAATTCATTGCCCAATCTCTGATACTGATACTGTTCATATATCTTAGAGGGTGGATTGGAGGAATGGGGTGGGGGGGCATGTGGCGAGACATTGGGCACCAGTGGTCTGCAGCTGGAGCTGAATAGTGCAGGTGCCAGCTTCACCGAGGGGGAGATCAGACATGGCTTCTGCTGCAGAGGATTCAGATGAGATTATCGATGCGAAAGCTTGCAGATAAAGGTTGATGGGGACGCACAACAAAAGGCTGGAAGCATTGGGGTGCTTGACAGAAAGCCCATGTGACTGTCAGGGAGAATGGAGGAGTTTGGCACTAACTTGGCCCTCCAAGAGGGCCAACCTGAGTGATAGTAGCAAACAGATCAGTGCTAAACATTATAGGGAAGCTTGCGGCTGAATCATGGCCACTGGAGAGCAACCATGGCCATTGGAGAGCAGCCATGGCCAAGGGAGAGCACCCATGGCCAATGGAGAGCATCCACGGCCAATGGAGAGCACCCATGGAACCCACTATTTCCGGTGTGAAAGTTCTTGCCAACTCAACAGCGCACTGGTTGACCCATTAACAATGCAGAATATCAGTTCCAGCAATGTAAATTCCACTAAATTACATTCAGATAAAGTGACTTTCTTATCACCCAAAGAGTTGCAAGTTATGATCCTACGTTGCAGCTTTACAGAACCTTAGTTAGGCCGTACTTGGAATATAGTGTTCAATTCTGGCCGCCACACTACCAGAAGAATGTGGAGGCTTTGGAGAGGGTACAGAAAAGATTTACCAGGATGTTGCCTGGTATGGAGGGCATTAGCTATTAGGAAAGGTTGGAGAAACTTGGTTTGTTCTCACTGGAACGACGGAGGTTGAGGGGCGACCTGATCGAAGTCTACAAGGTTATGAGAGGCATGGACAGAGTGGATAGTCAGAAGCTTTTTCCCAGGGTGGAAGAGTCAATTACTAGGGGGCACAGGTTTAAGGTGCGAGGGGCAAGGTTTAAAGAAAATGTACGAGGCAAGTCTTTTTACACAGAGGGTGCCTGGAACTCGCTGCCGGGGGAGGTAGTGGAAGCGGATACAATCGTGACTTTTAAGGGGCATCTTGACAAATACATGAATAGGAAGGGAATAAGAACATAAGAACATAAGAACTCGGACAGGAGTAGGCCATCGGGCCCCTCGAGCCTGCTCCGCCATTCAATAAGATCATGGCTGATCTTTTCGTGGACTCAGCTCCACTTACCCACCCACTCACCATAACCCTTAATTCCTTTACTGTACAAAAGTTTATCTATCCTTGCCTTAAAAACATTTAATGAGGTAGCCTCAACTGCTTCACTGGCCAGGGAATTCCACAGATTCACAACCCTTTGTGTGAAGATGTTCCTCCTCAACTCAGTCCTAAATCTGCTTCTCTTTATTTTGAGGCTATGCCCCTTAGTTCTAGTTCCACCCGCCAGTGGAAACAACTTCCCTACTTCTATCTTATCTATTCCCTTCATAATCTTATATGTTTCTATAAGATCTCCCCTCATTCTTCTGAGTTCCAATGAGTATAGCCCCAGTTTACTCAGTCTCTCCTCATAAGCCAACCCTCTCAACTCCGGAATCAACCTAGTGAATCTCCTCTGCACCCCCTCCAGTGCCGGTATATCCTTTCTCAAGTAAGGAGACCAAAACTGTACACAGTACTCCAGGTGTGGCCTCACCAGCACCTTATACAGCTGCAACATAACCTCGCTGTTTTTAAACTCCATCCCTCTCGCAACGAAGGACAAAATTTCATTTGCCTTCTTAATGAGCTGCTGCACCTGCAATAGAATAGAAGGGTACGGTCCCCGGAAGGGTAGGGGGTTTTAGTTCAGACGGGCAGCATGGTCGGTGCAGGCTTGGAGGGCCGAAGGGCCTGTTCCTGTGCTGTAATTTTCTTTGTTTGTTCTTTGATCTCTCGGACACACATGCCTGGATACCACGGAGAGATTGGCTGATCCTTGCAATTGAATGGCATTGCCCCTTCCTGCAGACAATGGGGGTCAACTTTAACTGGCAGCAGGTTTCAGATGGGGAGAGGGTGAGGCACGAGAGCTAAACACACTCGCAGGCCTAGATTTGAGGCCTGCAGTTTGGAAATTATAACTCCCAGTAAACCGTACTGCCGAGGGCACAAAGGGATGCTCACGACAAGGGAGTTTGGAATGGTTTTGCGGAGGGAAGTTGGGGTGGGGTGAGAGGGGGTGTTTGGGTGGTCAGGACAGACTATAGCTTCCCTTGTGGGACTCAGAGGAACACTTCACACTTGAAGTCTCACAAACGTAAGATTTTTTACTTACCCTGGTGGATGTCTCAATTTTCCTGACATTCCTTCACCCGGTGTGAAAATGACGAACTATTCATTGATCTGGCCCAGCATGGGAAAACAGATCGGACAATGTAACAGCATTGCATTTCGCATTCTTTCAGGAAGCTAGTGTTTGCGACCACTGGTCACCCCAACCACCTTGCTGCAAGGTTAGGACAGAGGGGGAAACTGCCCAGGGTGCGATAGACTGGGGACAGTGCACAGGGTGCGATAGACTGGGGACAGTGCACAGGGTGCGATAGACTGGGGATACTGCACAGGATGAGATAGACTGTGGATAGTGCACAGGGTGTGATAGACTGGGGATACTGCACAGAGTGTGATAGACTGGGGATAGTGCACAGGGTGTGATAGACTGGGGATAGTGCACAGGATGAGACAGACTGGGGATACTGTACAGAGTGAGATAGACTGGGGATACTGTACAGGGTGTGATAGACTGGGGATAGTGCACAGGGTGTGATAGACTGGGGATAGTGCACGGGGTGAGATAGACTGGGGATACTGCACAGAGTGCGACAGACTGGGGATACTGCACAGAGTGAGATAGACTGGGGATACTACACAGAGTGTGATAAACCAAGGTAATAGCACAGAGTGAGCTAGACTGGGGATACTGCACAGGGTGCGATAGACTGGGGATACTGTACAGAGTGAGATAGACTGGGGATACTGTACAGGGTGTGATAGACTGGGGATAGTGCACAGGGTGAGATAGACTGGGGATACTGCACAGGATGAGACAGACTGGGGATACTGTACAGAGTGAGATAGACTGGGGATACTGTACAGGGTGTGATAGACTGGGGATAGTGCACAGGGTGTGATAGACTGGGGATACTGCACAGGGTGTGATAGACTGGGGATAGTGCACAGGGTGTGATAGACTGGGGATACTGCACAGGGTGTGATAGACTGGGGATACTGCACAGGGTGTGATAGACTGGGGATACTGCACAGGGTGAGACAGACTGGGGATACTGTACAGAGTGAGATAGACTGGGGATACTGCACAGGGTGTGATAGACTGGGGATACTGCACAGGATGAGACAGACTGGGGATACTGTACAGGGTGTGATAGACTGGGGATACTGCACAGGGTGCGATAGACTGGGGATACTGCACAGAGTGAGATAGACTGGGGATACTGCACAGGGTGTGATAGACTGGGGATACTGCACAGAGTGAGATAGACTGGGGATACTGCACAGGGTGTGATAGACTGGGGATACTGCACAGAGTGTGATAGACTGGGGATACTGCACAGGGTGTGATAGACTGGGGATACTGCACAGAGTGAGATAGACTGGGGATACTGCACAGGATGAGACAGACTGGGGATACTGCACAGGGTGAGATAGACTGGGGATACTGTACAGGGTGTGATAGACTGGGGATACTGCACAGGGTGAGACAGACTGGGGATACTGTACAGGGTGAGACAGACTGGGGATACTGTACAGGGTGCGATAGACTGGGGATACTGCACAGGGTGAGACAGACTGGGGATACTGCACAGAGTGCGATAGACTGGGGATACTGTACAGGGTGTGATAGACTGGGGATACTGCACAGGGTGAGACAGACTGGGGATACTGTACAGGGTGAGACAGACTGGGGATACTGTACAGGGTGCGATAGACTGGGGATACTGCACAGGGTGAGACAGACTGGGGATACTGCACAGGGTGCGACAGACTGGGGATACTGCACAGGGTGCGATAGACTGGGGATACTGTACAGGGTGTGATAGACTGGGGATACTGTACAGGGTGTGATAGACTGGGGATACTGCACAGGGTGAGACAGACTGGGGATACTGTACAGGGTGCGATAGACTGGGGATTCTGCACAGGGTGAGACAGACTGGGGATACTGTACAGGGTGCGATAGACTGGGGATACTGCACAGGGTGAGACAGACTGGGGATACTGCACAGGGTGAGACAGACTGGGGATACTGTACAGGGTGCGATAGACTGGGGATACTGCACAGGGTGAGACAGACTGGGGATACTGCACAGGGTGAGACAGACTGGGGATACTGTACAGGGTGTGATAGACTGGGGATACTGCACAGAGTGAGATAGACTGGGGATACTGCACAGGGTGAGACAGACTGGGGATACTGCACAGGGTGCGATAGACTGGGGATACAGCACAGGGTGCGATAGACTGGGGATAGTGCACAGAGTGAGATAGACTGGGGATACTGCACAGGGTGTGATAGACTGGGGATACTGCACAGGGTGAGACAGACTGGGGATACAGCACAGGGTGCGATAGACTGGGGATACAGCACAGGGTGCGATAGACTGGGGATACAGCACAGGGTGCGATAGACTGGGGATAGTGCACAGAGTGAGATAGACTGGGGATACTGCACAGGGTGTGATAGACTGGGGATACTGCACAGGGTGAGACAGACTGGGGATACTGCACAGGGTGTGATAGACTGGGGATACTGCACAGGGTGTGATAGACTGGGGATACTGCACAGGGTGAGACAGACTGGGGATACTGCACAGGGTGAGACAGACTGGGGATACTGCACAGGGTGTGATAGACTGGGGATACTGCACAGGGTGAGACAGACTGGGGATACTGCACAGGGTGTGATAGACTGGGGATACTGCACAGGGTGTGATAGACTGGGGATACTGCACAGGGTGTGATAGACTGGGGATACTGCACAGGGTGAGACAGACTGGGGATACTGCACAGGGTGTGATAGACTGGGGATACTGCACAGGGTGTGATAGACTGGGGATACTGCACAGGGTGAGACAGACTGGGGATACTGCACAGGGTGAGACAGACTGGGGATACTGCACAGGGTGCGATAGACTGGGGATACTGCACAGGGTGAGACAGACTGGGGATACTGCACAGGGTGCGATAGACTGGGGATACTGCACAGAGTGAGATAGACTGGGGATACTGCACAGGATGCGACAGACTGGGGATACTGCACAGGATGCGATAGACTGGGGATACTGCACAGGGTGCGATAGACTGGGGATACTGCACAGGGTGAGACAGACTGGGGATACTGCACAGGGTGCGATAGACTGGGGATACTGCACAGGGTGAGACAGACTGGGGATACTGCACAGGGTGCGATAGACTGGGGATACTGCACAGGGTGCGATAGACTGGGGATACTGCACAGGGTGAGACAGACTGGGGATACTGTACAGAGTGAGATAGACTGGTGATACTGCACAGGGTGAGACAGACTGGGGATACTGTACAGGGTGAGACAGACTGGGGATACTGCACAGGGTGCGATAGACTGGGGATACTGCACAGGGTGAGACAGACTGGGGATACTGTACAGGGTGAGACAGACTGGGGATACTGCACAGGGTGCGATAGACTGGGGATACTGCACAGGGTGCGATAGACTGGGGATACTGCACAGGGTGAGACAGACTGGGGATACTGTACAGGGTGCGATAGACTGGGGATACTGCACAGGGTGAGACAGACTGGGGATACTGTACAGGGTGCGATAGACTGGGGATACTGCACAGGGTGCGATAGACTGGGGATACTGCACAGGGTGCGATAGACTGGGGATACTGCACAGGGTGAGACAGACTGGGGATACTGCACAGGGTGAGACAGACTGGGGATACTGCACAGGGTGAGACAGACTGGGGATACTGCACAGGGTGCGATAGACTGGGGATACTGCACAGGGTGCGATAGACTGGGGATACTGCACAGGGTGCGATAGACTGGGGATACTGCACAGGGTGAGACAGACTGGGGATACTGCACAGGGTGAGACAGACTGGGGATACTGCACAGGGTGAGACAGACTGGGGATACTGCACAGGGTGTGATAGACTGGGGATACTGTACAGGGTGTGATAGACTGGGGATACTGCACAGGGTGAGATAGACTGGGGATACTGCACAGGGTGCGATAGACTGGGGATACTGCACAGGGTGAGACAGACTGGGGATACTGCACAGGGTGAGACAGACTGGGGATACTGCACAGGGTGAGACAGACTGGGGATACTGCACAGGGTGCGATAGACTGGGGATACTGCACAGGGTGAGACAGACTGGGGATACTGTACAGGGTGCGATAGACTGGGGATAGTGCACAGGGTGCGATAGACTGGGGATACTGCACAGGGTGAGACAGACTGGGGATACTGCACAGGGTGCGATAGACTGGGGATACTGCACAGGGTGAGACAGACTGGGGATACTGCACAGGGTGTGATAGACTGGGGATAGTGCACAGGGTGTGATAGACTGGGGATAGTGCACAGGGTGAGACAGACTGGGGATACTGCACAGGGTGAGACAGACTGGGGATAGTGCACAGGGTGAGACAGACTGGGGATACTGCACAGGGTGAGACAGACTGGGGATACTGCACAGGGTGTGATAGACTGGGGATACTGCACAGGGTGTGACGGGGGGGGGGGGAGTATTGTACTCATGGCAAACTGAATTTTTTGAGAGGGTGAGATAGACTGGGCAGCTCTGGAATGGTTCCGCTGTAGCTAAGCACAGGAAGGTGATACACTGGAGGCTCCATTATCTGCAATTTCATTCATGAACATCTGATTATCTGCCAGAATTTTAAACTGGTGAATGAGACATTACTTCATTGGACCTTTTGTGTTTGTTTTTGGTCTGATTTCCTTGGTGATTAACAACATGCATCATTTGCATTATTAGGTGGATTGCACAACATGGTCTTCATTCCGTGCCCAGGGCATTGCTGTGTGATACCTGTGGGAATAATGCAGTCGGCTGGAATCATCCAATCCCTATTGCCTACCAGGAGGGAGGTAACAGCAGATAATGGAGCTAAACTTGCAGCAAAGCCACACTGCAGTTAGTTACAACACTGGAATTGAGACAATCAATGCGCCACTGGAAGAGCTTCGAATCTCCTACTGATCCATACTTTGTTATTTGAATTCTCTCCAAGCGAGGAGCAGGATCAAGGTCTGTGTGATGCAGTCATGTGATTTATCCCTTCTGCACAGATACATCAGAGTGACAAGCTTGACTGCAGAGACAAGGGCAGCTCCAGTTTGAATGGTTTGACCTGGTGAACAGTTCAGTTCTCTGACTTTCAGTGATAGAGCGAGGAGGTAGGTCCTGGATCCACCCCAGACTGCACAGCCATTGAACCCTATGCTGTTGGCACCAATCTGATCCACATCCAGCCAACTGTGCCCCCCATTCCCCAGGTTCACCTTCCAAACCAAACATTACCAGGAATCACTGACAATTTAGTGAAAATGGTTAGTGTGTGTAGGCACACAGAGGTGAATGTGAGGATTGTAATCTGAATGGCTTTCGACCTTTTCACCGACAGCGTGATTCAGAGAGTGTCACAGAGGAGAGGCGGGGTAGGGTTGGCTCCAATGGTCCCGTGTGTTTTTGACTGGGACATTCCCGTTCTGGTGGCCACTCTAACGGCAGCCGTGCCCTCACCAGCAATAGCATGGAGCCCACTGGTATTTAAAAGCTGTGCTTCAGGTGCCTCGATCACTCGAACTCTGCAATGTGTCCCAGTGAGGGGATGAAGGGTAGCAGTGATGTGCTGGCTGCTGCTATGCAGAGGAGGGCCGACACATTGAGGACAACAATGCATAAAAGCAAATTACTGCGGATGCTGGAATCTGAAACCAAAAGAGAAAATGCTGGAAAATCTCAGCAGGTCTGGAAGCATCTGTGAGGAGAGAGAAAAAG